>NC_132916.1:16828064-17128064 GCF_047675955.1 Chlorocebus sabaeus | reverse complement strand
TTTCTTATCATTATTCCCTAAACAAAACATTATAACAGCTATTTATAAAGCATTTACAATGTATTAGGTATTATAAATAATCCAGAGATGACTTAAAGTATGTGTGATAATGTGTGTATGATATAGGTATTAGTAGATGTTATATTACTATAACATTAATTATATTTATATATATTAGATTATTAATATAACATTTATATATAACATTAGTGTAACATTGTCTATCAGGGGTGTGAACATTTGTGAATTGTGTTGGTCAGTGGCGGGGGGCGGTCCTCGAACAAACACTCCACAAATACTGAGAGGCGATCATATTTCCAAAATAAGTTACTATGAAGCTAGATTGTGAGAAGGAGAATAGCATGAACTAGAGAAGGAAGGGATATTTTTCCCCAAAGGAAACATGAGCCCATTTGACAAGCCTGATTTATAAAAACTTCTTTTAAAATGTTTAAGCTCACACACATTTGTATCTTGCTGTTGCTGGAGTTCATATGTTAATTAATTAATTTATATTTAATTTTTTAACGTATTGAAAGGAATATTGTAAAGGGGATAAATTGTGTGTCAGCCATGTGAAGGACATGTGAAAATGTAAATTTTTGATTGTATTATTTTAAAAGTGTGTATTACAGTACAGATTACTCTGAGTCTAAAGAATTACCTCACTCCATTTGTTCCGAAGTCCAGAAATGAAGACAACAGTGTTCCCAAGTTAAGGTGTCCAGGCCAGTGGGCCATAGTTTCACCTACCGGACTGACTAATTATCCTTAACCATGACACAGGGTCACGGTCATGTTCACAAGGGTGAACATCATTTAGCCAGATGAAAATGAGAAGGTCAATTTTTCTTTTTCTTTTTTTTTTTCAGAAATCATTTTCATGGTGACCTTGCTGACTGAGGGAACAGATTGGCTGATATAGGATTTAGCAGTACTAGATTTCAGGACAGCCTGTCTGAGACACTCAAGTACACTGGACCAGCTCAGTTCTCAAACTTCTAGTGTTATCATAGCCACAGTGGCTGTCCTTCAGAGTTTTTCATAAGTGCTTCACAGGAATGCTTATTTCCATTGCCACACAATAAAACGTTTGCATATTAACCAAGTGTTTTATGTTTCTAACTTTTGAATAAATACAATATGGAAATCAACATTCTGGAAAAAATTACACAAGTTCTCGAGGCCTAGACTCAGTGAACAAGTGGCTGTAAATAGGGAGTGATAAGGTCTTTACCTGGAGCTACTTGTGCTTCTTTCTCATGATTTACTCCAGCATTTTGTGGGCTCAAAATCCAGTGTGCCACAAAAGCTACATTGGTCTTTCTGCATAGAATACAATTTGCAGAGAAAGATGGATTTTAAAAAGGTACTATATGGCTGGCAATTTCAAAAAGAAGAAAAATACAGAGGAACAAAAATCCAGATCCAGATGTTCTTTTTCTGTTTTGTTGTTGTTGTTGTTTTGTGTTTTTTTTCAAACTTGTCATTTTCTTTCCACAGTTCAATTTTTTTTTTATTCTAATGGTTCTAATGATATTCTATATTCAATGCTGCTGTTGTAATTGTTCAGAGAATACCTATATCATGCTCTATTAATGGTAACTCATCGAGTTCATAGAACGGCCATACTACACTAAGTGCTAGAAGAAACAACTGCTTTATTCAAGACACTCTACAATACAAACTTGCCTATGGTTACTTCTCTCTCTTCTCCCTGACATAAAGATTTTGTTCTTTTAAAATTGTTTTCCCAAGCATTTCATGGATAATCCAAGATCCCTTTTCTTATTCATTAATTCAAAAAATATGAATAAAGTACTTAAAATATGCAAACCAATGGATAGAACACTGGAGAAAAAAAATTCTACCCACATGAAGGTGGCATTCTAGCGTGTCTGAAAAGAAACCAGGGGGAGATAGAAGATAAAATTAAGAAAATTAATACCTTCTATAATACTTCAGTAGCAGAGACTGCTACAGGGGATCTTAGAGCAGGGTAAGGGTACAGAGTGCTGCGATGGGAAGAATTCACAATTTTAAAGGGTGAGTCAGGGTACACCCCACTGAGAATGTGCCATTTGGATCAATACTTGAAGAAAGTGAATTCTATAAGACATCCCTAGTGGATTCATCTTCTGCCAGGTCATACGTGTTACCTTATTCCCAGAATTATTTCAGGATTGCAAACTGTTTATAAACAGAATCTCTACAACCTCAGCACTTAGTATAATGCCCTGCTGAAAATAGTTGCAAATGTTTATTTACAACTTTAATAAATTACTTGGGCACATATTTCTTTATATATTTTCAAATATATTTAGAGTTCAATTCCCTAGCACAAACTAAAGTGAGATAGTGAATATACATTTATAAACATTTTCAGTCCCCAAGACTTTTACCTGCTATCTGCCAAGAACTCTTAACAATCGCTTATGCAACATTTAATTAACTAGGACTTTATAAAAAGGAACTCTAATTTTTCTAGAATTTACTTGTAAAGCACAATGAAGTGGTTTAGAATAATAATTTTAGAATTTTTGACAGTAGTTCAAATGTTCAAACTATGTAAATAGAAATTTGAAGTCCACTTGCTTTTATTTATTTTAACTATTTCATATCTCAGCCTCACATATATGGTGACTGCCCTAATTTTAATTAAAATATACCATTTTTCATTCATGCCAGATGTATATACTCCTAAATTCTGTTGGATTTAGTGCATACCTTTGTTCAAAAAACCAATAGTTTATTTTCTGGACAGTTTTTTTGCAGAAAAATTGAGCAGATAGTACATAATTTCTGTATACCTCTCCCCACCATCTGTTCACAGTTTTTCTATTTGTTAACATCTTGCATTGGTGTGATACGTATGTTACAATTGATGAAGCAACATTAATACATTACTATTAACTAAAGTCCAGAAGTTACATTAGGGTTCATTTTTGTGCTGTACAATTGTATGTAATATCATGCATCCAGTATTACAGTATCATACAGAAGAATTTGCTTCCCTGAAAATCCCGTTCTTCTGCTCCATCTTTTCATCTGTCTTTCCCTCCCTCTAAATCACTGGGCAACCATTGATCTTTTTACTGTCTTTATAGTTTTACCTTTTCCAAAATGTCATAATTTGAATCATAGAATGTGTAGCTTTTTCAAACTGGCTTCTTTCACTTATTATCAGGCATTTAAGATTCCCACATGTCTTTCCATGACTTGATTGCTAACCTCTTTTGATGGCTGAATATTATTCCATTACGTGTAGATACCACAGTTTACCTATTCGCCTGTTGAGGATATTTTGGTTGCTTCCAGTTTTTGGCAATTATGACTAAAGCTGCTATAAACCTTCATGTGGGTATTTTCATGTAGATATGTTTTCAACCCATCTGGTGAAATACCTACTAGCACGATTGTTGGATAATACATTAAGATGACGCTTAATTTTGTAATAAACTACCAGACTGTCTTCCAAAGTGACTGTACTGCTTTACATTCCCGCCAGCAGTGAATGAGAGTTCCCGCTGCTCTGCACCTGTGCTAGCACCTGGATTAGTCAGGGTTTTGTATCTTAGCCATTCTAATAGGTGAGTAATGGAACTTTATTGTTGTTGTTTAATTTGTAGTTCATCAAGACATATTATGCCGAGCATGTTTTCATATGCCAATTTGCCATCTTTATATCTTCTTTAATGAAGTCTATTTAGATCTTTTGCCCATTTTTGTTTATTTTATTATTATGTTTTAATAATTATTTATGCATTTTGAATAAATCTTTTTTTCTGATATGAGTTTTGTAAATATTTTCTTGATATCTGTGACTTGACTTTTCACCTCTAGCAATGTATTTGCACAGCAGAACTCTTTAATCTTAGTGAAGTCCAACTTAATCTTTTTTATGGAGCCTACTTTTAGTGTTGTATCTAAAAACTCATCACCGAACCCAAGAACACCTAGTTTTTTTTAATGTTATCTTTTTAGAAGATTTTTGGTTGCATTTTACATTTAGGTATACAATCAATTTTGAGTTAATTTCTGTTTAAAATATAAGCTGTATGTCTAGATTCATTTTTTTTGCATGTGGATGTCCTGTTGTTCCAGCATACTTACCATTCACCCAGCAATTTAACCTTTAGGTGTCTAACCAAGAGAAATGAAAACATACAAAAGTCACACAAAGGCTTAAACATGAATGCTTACAGAATTAGTCATGTTATACAAAAACTAAGGATATGCATCTATCAACCAGTAAATGGAGAAAAAATATCATGAGAGAAGTGATGGAACTGTTATAAAACTGGATTGGGTGATGAATACATAACCACAAATCTACAAAAACTGATTTATATGTATACTTGAGATAGATAAATTAGTAACACATGAATTAGACCTCAATAATGCTACCAGTAATATACTATCCAAGAATACACAGGAAGTAAATCTCCCTAAATTTTTTATTCAATGGTGACTAAATTTATTATAGTAATTTATCTGCAAATGGAGGGCAATGCAATCAGTGAGGAATGATAGAGAACTTGTTAAATACTGTTAGGTTCTAGTAAATTGTATTTCTCAACCTGATTAATGAGTATATGAGTGTTGTTGTATATATGTTGAGTATATGTTGATTTAAAAAATAAGTGTGTTTGTGTGTACTTCAAAATTTTTATTTTTAACATAAAAATATTAAATTAATGTGTACTACATATAATTATGTATATACAAGTTGCTTTGAAAGCTCCAAGAATAAAATTGCTAACAATTCGTGAGATATAGGAGAATTGGGTTGAATCAATTGATATTAAAAAGACATGTATAACATACGACATTTTATCATGCAAGATGGATTCTCTAGTTTCTCCTTTCCTTGATTTACCATCTCACGAATGATTAAATATTTATCTCATTCAGCATCTGAAATCAGCACATAAAAAGTAATAAAGTTGTAGAACTTTGTTATGGCAGAACTTCCAACAGTGTGTTCTGCATGGCCCTAGTTTTATCAAACCTAAATTGATTAATTAAAAGTTAATAAAAGAAAGTTGAATTGATTATTTTCTCTAAGCCTTCTTAGAGTCTACACTATACAATGTAGATCAGGAACATAGAACGTACCATGGAGCAGCAAGTTTGATTCACAAACTTATTTATCTACTCACCCTCTTTTTGAAGAATATTTCACAGAACAAATGCTCTCAAAAGTATATACTGAGATACGCTCTGTCTTATGAGTTCCCATTACCTGCACTCTCCAGGTTTTGAAAATTGAAACTGCACACATCTGTCCCTATTAACTAAAACTTTAATAGAAAGATTAGTCTTTGTCTATCCATATTGTTTTCCCTTTAATGCCTATTCTCAATTTAATTTTTCTTGTCAATAAGTTAGTAAATACATTCATAATTGGTTTTTAAATTTTACTTCTAGTTTGCCAAAATGCAGGTGTAACATCGAAGTTCATATTTACCATTACAGTTTTGGTACTGAGTAGCAATTTTAGTGATGGTTTGTTCTCCATGGAAAAAATTTAAAAAACGATGGTCAACTGGTTATCCTACTAGACTAGAGATTTCATTTGAATAATATCTCTAAGTATGAAAATAGCTACCCAGTGAAAACCTTATATTAGCTACAAATTTAAAAAAATTATCTGGCAAGTGGATCAACTCTTTCTTTCTGGTGGATATTTTATTAATAGGTCTGCATTCTCTCACATGCTGTGATTATCCACCAGTCCAAATATACTTGATATGGTTTGGCTCTGTGTCCCCACCCAAATCTCATCCTGAATTGTAATCCCCGGGTGTTGAGGGAGAGATGTGGTGGTAGGTGGTTGGATCATGGGGGAGGTTTTCCCCATGCTGTTCTCATGATAGTGAGGGAGTTCTCACAAGATCAGATGGCTTTACCAATGGTAGTTTCCCCTAGACTTCTTTCACTCTCTCTCTCTCTGTTTCTCACCTGCCACCATGTAAGACATGACTGCTTCCCCTTTTGCCACAATTATAAGTTTCCTGAGACCTCTCCAGCTAGGAAGAACTGTGAATGAATTAAACCACTTTCCTTTATAAATTACCCAGTCTCAAGTAGTATCTTTATGGCAGTGTGAAAACAGACTAATAATACAGTACTCATATACACGTATGCACGCACATCCAAACACACCTTTCTGCATTCAAAATATATCCCCAAACCAGGATTACCGTGTTTTTCACTTATAAGGGTTCATTTGGCTTGAAATGTATTGAAATTTGTATCGTAGATGTCATATTGGAAAGTCTTTTTTTTTTGAGATGGAGTTTGGCTCTTGTTGCTCAGGCTGTAGTGCAATTGCGTGATCTCGGCTCACTGAAACCTCCACCTCCCAAGTTCAAGCAATTCTCCTGCCTCAGCCTACCAAGTAGCTGGGATTACAGGCATGTACCATCATGCCTGGCTAATTTTTGTATTTTGGGTAGAGATGGGGTTTCACCATGTTGGCCAGGCTGGTCTCGAATTCCTGACCTCAGGTGATCCGCCCATCTCGGCCTTCCAAAGTGCTGGGATTACAGGTGTGAGCCACTGCGCCCAGCTGGAAAGTCTTATAACCATATATATTACCATTATAAACATTAAAAAGCAGTGACTACTAGAGCCCACATCATTAACAATTCAAAACAGATACTTTGGAAATAACTTTTTGCATCTGTGGTGTTCAACTTAATGCAACACAAAATTCTTAGTTACTTGCTTTGAGAGACTTAAATATAATGTCTATGTCTGAGCCTTTGGTAAGTTCTTTACACAGTAGAGAGTAAGTACTCAATTGTGCTAGTTCTACTCTTTGGCACATTGCCAGGTAAACCACGCAGGCTACTTTTTAGGGAGCAGCATGTTTTGAACTGGTTTCTGCAAAGCTTCTAATTGACTTTGATATAAATTATGTTTCCTTTCATTTGAATCTCAACCAAATGGAAAATGTCATGTTACATTTGAATTTTGATAGGTTGGATTCAGTTGTGATGGATTATAAGATGGTTGATTGAAAAACTAAGTAATTCTCATGGTGTCCATCAATGTATTTTTGGTTTAACATATTCAGATTTGATGAACCTAAACATGTTTATGGATGTTTTTCAATTCTTCTGACTTTCATATATCATATTCCACAAAAACATAAGAAAAAAAGCACAACATACCCTCAAAGAATATAAAATGCCTAACTGACATTCTTAAACATAATTAAATCCATATTTATTTCCAAAATTTAATATTGTAGGAATCTAATAACTAGTAGACTTTTAGAGGATGAGTATATTAGTATGCTATAATTCTTGAGGCGTGCGGTAAAAATTCAACTTAATCTAGCAATTCTACTCTTAAGTATGTACCCAAGAAAAAGGAAAACAGATGTCCACACAAAAACTTGTATCTGAATGTTCATAGCAGCAGCATTCATTATAGCCCCAAAGTGGAAACAAGTCAAATGTCCTTTGGCTAATTAATGAATGAAAAATGTAGTATATCCATACAATGGAATATTATTCATCGACACACTACAACATGGATAAACTCTGAAAGCATTGTGCTAGTTGAAAACAGCCAATCACAAGAGGTATATTAAATGATTATATGAACTCACCAGAATGGGCAATGGGAAAATCCATAGAGACAGAAAGTAGATTAACAACTGCCTGGGGCTGGAGGAGAGAGGATGGCTTGAGTTTGTGGGTCAGGCTAAAGTGTGTGGGTGTTTCTTTCTGAGGTAATGAGAAGGTTCCAAAATTGGGTTGTGATGATAATTATACAACTATATATTCTAAAAACCATTTAAGTGTATACTTTAAATAAGTGAGTTGTAAGGTATGTGAGTTACCTCTCAATAAAAATGTCAGAAAATAAGGATTGTCTGTACTATTCCAGACCTTAGATACAAGTAGAAAGTTCCTCATTTCATGTCACAGGCCCATTTAAATTCAATATAAAATATGACAAAAAAATAATTAAAAACAAAAAACAATTAAGGATGATGTTATTTAGCATGACGGAAGAAAAGAATTGTAAATTAATATAAGCAAGTAAAATCTAGCTTTGTATAAAAATAATTATACCTTGCAACAAAGCAGTGAATTCAAGATGGAACACAATCAGAAATCCTATTATCCCAACCCATTACATCATAAAATTAAAGGGATAAGATTATATGAACATATCAGCAGATGGTGAGAAAATTCAATAAAATACAATAATATATTTAAGTGGCATCAAATTAGAAAGAAAATAGCTAATCATAATAATTGTTGGCCAAAAAACAATAGAAAATGTTTTCTGATATGGTGAACAGTAAAATCAACTAAGGACAAGAATTTCACAGAAATGTTAACTAATACATTTATTAACTAGAATTTTATTTGATGTTTTGGGAAACGCAACATAAATATAAAATGAAATAACTGATATTAACATTAGAAAAGAAGAAACAAACAATCTTTTTTTGAAGATGGTACTGTTCTGTACTTACAGAAACACTCTCACAGAAGACCAAAAGCTATTCTTTTCTTTTTTATCCTGCTTGAGATTTGCAACACTTTTGAATCTAGTTTGTGATGTCTTTCATCAAGTTTGGAAAATTCCCAGCCATTACCAATTCAAATAACATAATTTATTCAAATATTATTTCTTTCTTTTCTGTCTTCTGAAATTCCAATTATATCTTTTATCCCATATATCTCTAACATGGTTTCTTTATCTTAATCTTTTATTACCATCTGGGTTTCAAATTTTCTTCTGCTCTGTATTATAGTTTACTTCCCATACATTATTTTTAGCTCTTTCTCATCTGTTAGCACATAATTTGGGTCCTTAACTACACTTAAAAAATTAGTTCTTTGCTCAGAGGCAATGTTCTATAAAAAACCATAATGGTATTGTCAAATTACCAACAAACAATACACTATTTCTTGAACTCAGCAAATTCTTTAAGACGAATGTAACATTGCAATAAAAAAGGAATCTGAGAAATAGTAAGGTACTTCCCAATCACTACCCTGAACTCCCTGTATGTAATCTGGTTTATTTATCTGATAGAACTTATCACCATTTAAAACATGGTTTCTATTTATTTACTTATTATATCTCCCTCACAACAATGCAAGCACCTCAAAGGCAGTATTTTGTTTGTTTTGAACATCACAATAGCTTCATCACTGAGAATATCCTGGCACTCAATAAATGCTTTTAGATAGACATTTGTTTATGTACATTTTTCCGCTTTTAAAATCTTATTTTCTAAGAGGAAGGTGGCTAAACAGACATTTTAGAATATTAACATGAAAGTAAAAGCGTTTGTGCATAATATTCATGATTATAAGGTATGTCACACACAAAACTTTAAAAGTTAACAGAACGTTTAGTTGAAACTAAACGATATGGAGCTTTCCTTTCTTTGCTTAAATGCCAGTGGAGTTACTGAGGCACATGTCAAAAGTTTATTCTCTTTTTGTGGAATTCATCTAATCTAAACTCGATTTCACTGTTAAGTCAAAGTTAGAATAAGAAACAGTAACAAAGTTGTTGATATATAAACTTCTGTGAATATTATTTTTTGGCTGAACCTGTTTCACTTTATCAACTCTGTCATCCCTATTTCTGTTTCTCTCAAATTTACAGGACGTAAACAGAAAGAAACTTCACTCTGAAAGAACAGAAACTGAAAAGTTCTGCTACAAAGCTTGAGGACAGATTTGTGACTTTCATTTCCAGGAACCCAAGGAGCAAGAGAACCACAAAAAAATACTTTCCTTCAAAATTCTTTTACTTATCAGTGGATACAGTTGTCACACTTATCAAGGCAAAGTTCTATAAACACAGACTTGCTGAATCTCATTGCAAGGTTAACTTTATAGATCACCTAACTCTAATCTATTAAAATGGACTTTGCTAATTCCTACAGTATTATAAACCCTGCAATAATCGCTGTCTCCAAAGTGATATTCTCATGTGTAAAGGATCATGCCCATAACATTAGATTGAGACATTAGTTTCAAACAACTCACAAAATAAATAAATATGAGTAGAGGCAATGACCTAGACATTGACTGAAACAAAATTATTTTTCAGTTCTCTGTATATTAGGAAAAGTTGACTTTTGATATATGTAGTCTGGAGTGTCTTCATGTAAGAAAACTTGTTGTAATAAAAGAAAAAGAAATCCCTGTTTTAGAAAGGATTCATTCTCCTTTTTCATGTTAAAAGTACCTGGTATGCCCAGAGGTGAATCAAGTGTCTTGGGGAAAACGAATGCACTGTAGACATTAAACCCACTATAATTAAAGATAAAGAGGAGATTTTGCTATAACATTTCCAAAATGTGATTTTAATGCTAAGAAAGAAAAATTTTAAATGGAAACCAATGAGAATGAATCAATTTTATCTTCTTTGAACTAAACACTTAGCAAAGAAAGATTTTAAGAGGAGTTGGCATGGCCAGCCAGTCAATGATCTCACCAATCCTGGTGCAGGCACATTTCCACTGGAAGATGTGAATATCTGATTTGGACTGCTGGGAGGTGCTGTTCTTTCATAGGAGACTACCTAAGAGTACCATGTGAATCTTACACACAAATTGCAATGTATTTTCACAGAAAAAGAACCCACATTTTCTCAGTCTCCAAAGTTTCCTATGTTGAATTATATAATGTGAATCAAAATCCTACATTAGTCAGAACAGCTCTAAATTTTGAAATTATTTTTGCTTCTCCTGTCATTCAAGATACATTTCATTATCTTCCACATTTTGCTGTATTCCACATCTTTTCCTTTACTTATATGCCTTTCTTAGTATTTTCTTCTTTTTTTTGCTTTCATTTTTTAGCATGTATTACCACTTGTCAAATCACAGTCTTCCAATTTCTTAGAGGTCTAATTTGCATCAGAATGTTTATAGCTAATTTTCACCCAATTTTCCCCATTGTTCCTGTTCCTCTGAATTCTCCAACTCCATCGAACTGAACTCTTCATCTTTCCAACTCCAACATGATAAAAACACTCCACTGGGGATTTTGTCTTTCTTTCCAAGCCACCATGCAAGACTCCGCAGGCTGCCTGTCATTTGCATGTGTTAGAACTGCACAAACCAGGTCTTTGAGATTCACACAATATGTAGCTTATACATTTTGTTGAAAAATAATTTGCTCCCTCGTCTTCGTCGTGGCACCATTACCCATCCATTTGCTTCAACCAGATTCACACCTTCTTCCTGTTGAATAATTCCTATGTCTATATTTTCTTTCCAGAGTTGCTCAGGTCTCATCTCCTCTTATGTGGATATAAATTCTCTTTTCCTTTATATTTCTCGCTTTTTAAATTTTCAAACTGACTTCAGGGTGATATTCCTAATACTCTAGTTTTATTACATTACTCCTCTATATGAAAATATGTTACAGAAATCTTTACATTTAGAGCAAGTTTATCAATGTAACCATCACATCCGAGCTACCTTAATGTCTGATGCCTGACCAATTCCTGCCTTAGTTGCTCCATTTATAATTTTCTAGCAACACAGAACTACTTAAATATCAGGAAATACATTAACTCCCCATGTCTTCTTGCCTTTTATCTTCTGACTGCCTGGAGTGCTCTGCCCTCGACTATATCCTCATTTTGAACTTCTACTCATCTTTTCAATCCTATCTCAAATAATATTTTCTCAGTGAAATCTTTCCTTGGGCTTCTGGAAGAATTTATGCACCTCTTTAAGCTGCTTCTGCACATTAGAGTTAATGCAGAGCCAGTGGAAAACACAACTTAAACTTGTTTTAACTACAATTTTAAAGTATAATATAGCAAACATTCTGTTCTAAAAATGACAATTCCCCATCAGGAAATTTCCTGTTGGTAAATACATGTTTATGACAATCCTAAAGGGCCTTAACAATAGGAATCTTATTTTCCTCTAATTATCCAGTTATCTGGTAATCTATCAGACTGTCTGTCTCAAAATAGGGACGAAATGTTCACAAGTTTGTGTTACCATTCAAACAAATTTTCAGTGTAGGTGTAACTGCTTGTTTACTTTTGATTTAAAATAAATCTAAAAACTAGATTAGAATTCCAGTGCACTACTGGTATTTTAATCAATACCATTATCTACACCTCTTAAATGAAAATTCATATACAAGAAACATGGTGTGTACTAATAAACCATTTTATACAAATAATTCAAATTCATGTTTGTTAGCACATAGTTTCAAAGATCTGAAAATCTTTCAATAGACATAAAGAGACATAAAGGAAATATGAGTTTCAGAGAGAAGGTAGTAAATCTGTTAATGAGAAGCGGAGAAAGGCTGAGGAAAAACAAGCTCTCTTATCCCTAGTCCCTGAAATGGTGAAGTCCAAGGTGAGTCACTGATGTTCTAGGTTGATGGTACAAATATCTATAGCGCAGCTTTGTTGCTCTCACTTCTTCCTTCACACCTTACTGCCCTAAACACACACACGTATTCCTAAATAGCATTTTATTAAAAATTATACTACTGATTGCATTACCAGTTGGATGTAATAGAAAAACACTGAACTATTCATCAAGATACATGAATTCTAGTCCCAGATCTGCTATTGACCAGTTTTGTGACTTTGAATTCATTATACCTAATTGCTTTGGTTTTCTTCACCTCCCAAATGAAGATGAAGTTTGCCCTTTCTCCACAGAATGGCTGTGGGGAACAAATAATATTATGCCTCCAGATTACTTTGTAAATGCCAAAGTGTTGCACAAATATGAGAACTTACTTATGTGCCAGGTTAGTTCTCACCATCGTCTCAACGTTTCCTCTTCCTGTGTTCTTTTTGTCAGATTCATGGAGTCACTCTCCTTCCATGACCTGCGGGCTGAAAACACGAGTCATTGTTTTTCCCCCTTCTTTTCCCCCTTCGTCAATTCAGCCATCACTCCCTTCAATTAGGCCTCCATAATGTGTACCAAATTGTTCCCCTCTAGCTTCCTTCCCGCTCCCCTCAGCCAAAGCATTTGCAGGACTCATTATTCCCCTGACAGGCTGCTAGTTTCTCTTCTAATTCATTGCCAAAAGTGCTGGAATTGTTTCCTATAAACACAGTTTCTAGCTGACAACATACACACTCCTCAGACTGGCATTCAAAGCCCTCCCACACTTTTCACCATTACTAACCGTTCCTGTCCTATGTGTGTGTTTGAGTGGGTGGGGGGAAGTTGAAGTGACCAATATCTCATCTTCCATCAATCAAAGCCCTCCCACACTTTCATCACTGCTAGCCATTCCTTTGGGTTGGATGGGGGGAGTTGAAGTGGCCCGTCTCTCACCTTCCATCAATCGTGCCAGCTGCAGTTCAACTTTAAGCATTAACACAGACTATTCCATCGTTGTGGGATGCCTGTGCTCTTCTTCCACTTCTGAATCCCCTACCATCTTAAGTCCTATTTCAAATTCAAGCTTTCTTCCAGCTCTCTAGTCATTACAGATCTCCCCATCCCTCTTCCTCCCTTGTAGTCACTATATTCATTATCCACTGGTATGTAAATAAGTACTACAAGACTCAGCAGCTTAAAATAGGAAACATTTATTACCTAATGCTTTTTCCAAGGAGCAGCTTAGGTAGATACCTCTAGCTCAAGATCTTTTCCAAGGATGCAAGTGGTTGTGGTCATTTCAAGACTTAGCTGGGGTTGAAGATGCTGCTTCCAATTTCACCCACATGGCTGTTGGCATGAGGCTTCTCTACCTCCCTACATAACCATCTCCTGGGGGCTGGTTGTGATGTAGCTTCTCTTGAGCAAGTGATCCATGGGAAAGGTACAACAAGCACTCAATATACCAGCCAATAATCTTAGAAGTGGCATATCATCACTTTTTCCATGAAGTATTGGTCACACAGACCAACGTTAGTGTAATGGGGAGGGGAGGCTGTACAAGGTGTGAGTATCAGAGGCATGGATCTTTGTGAAGTTGAAGGCTGGCCAGCACATTCCTCTAGCGCATTATTTTGTGGTTACTATAGTACTTATCATTAGTTACACCACTCCTCCAGAGTAGTACAACTTCTCCTACTAGACACCAAACAATCTGACTTTACTTGTCACACTCTTACATCATCAGGAAAAATGATTCATGCAAAGTAGACGCCCATGAAATGTTATTTTACGTAAGTACATTTCTACCATGTTCAAGGTTCTGAGTTATTTACAGCCTTGTGTTAAGAAAGTTCAGGTCCTGAGTGTGATTTTCTCTGAGGGTTAGTGAGTCTTATGCAGAAACTATATATGTTACTTGTGCTTTAAGCTTAGGAACTCATATTTCAAACACATTTCACTGCTAACAAAGTTGGTTGTAAAAGAGATTTGAAGGGCATTAACTACATTCCATCACCATTGCTAAAAATTAATTAGGAATGTGTGTTCTACCAACCTACTGACAGTGATCAAATATGTACACTTGATTTTATAAGAAGAATAAGAGTGCATGGCAGAAAAACACTGGGTTTTCAAGAACTTATATTCCAAGATAAATTAACTGTTTTACATTAAACCAGTTTGCATGTTGCCTCTTATCCTCATCATCAAAAAACAAGTTTATTCCAACTCTAAAACTGACATAAAAATTCTTCCTTAATAACTGGAATTTTGAATGAAGATGAGAATAGAAAATGCATGTGAAAATGTATATCAACTTGTAAGAAAGACTCAATAACCTTGTACTCATCACTTGATAATTTATACATTGAGGAATGTTGCTTCCCAATTTTTGTCATCTGTACTTCTATCTTTCACCATTAGAACACAAAATTGACCCTATGACATCCTGTTTTCACAGGTATCAGATATTCCAATTAGGATTTATATCTCACTAGCAATCTAGAGGTTAGGACAATGAAAGGAGGGCTGCTTTCATGAGGCAAATAGGTGCTGCTTCTTTTATCTAACAAAACTCTTGGACACATTAGGGCAATCTAGGATAATTTTAAAATTACAATTCCAAACTCCCAAAGACATCTTTAGAATACAATTTAATAAATACAATTGCAAGCTCCTCAAAGACCAATTAAATCAGAATTTCTAGAAGTAGGACCTTAGCATCTTCATTTTTAAAAGGTCCACAGTAAATTCTGATCTTCATTTATTATTGAGAATCACTGGGGGAAGAGCTATGGGATGGCAAGAAAAAACTTCCAGAAAGCAAGCAAAAAAATGTAATTTCATCTTATGCTCAACAAGTCATAGAATTAGAATTTTCCTAAGCTCTAAGGGAAAACTAGATTGATTGTACCTCGCTGGTCTTTGAATGTGCAGATAAAATATCTTCTTTTTAAATAGTAAACCCAAAGGCATAATATTCTTTTGAACATGCTTTAATGTAAATGTTTTTCATATTTAAAATATACATAATTACAAATATATGACTAATTTTCTACTTTATCTAATTTATTGCATATTTTCTGATAAGAGAAGGCCTATTCTCTGGAATGAATTAGTAAAATAAATAGCAGGTCTTAAATTTGAATTCGTGTACCTAGATTGATAGCTCAATATTTTCCCATTAAATTGCAATAGTAAGTATATCAACTTGTAATATAATATTTGTAATATGAGATAGTTGTGCTTGTGCACACACCCATGTGTTTAGTTTGTAGGGATAGCAACACTGCCTTCCTACAGACACCTGTACTGTTAACTCAGAAAATGTCTGGGATCCAGTGAGTCCTCCTATAATTAATCATTTCAAGGACTTGCCATTAGACTAAGTTAACTCCTCATTGAATCCTCTCAGCTCAAAACAACCAATTTTGAATGTATGTCTCTTGAAAAATCAAATTTACTGTGTGTTGGTTGAAAGAAGGAAAGAAAAGATTACCTGTAAGCTTATTTAAGCATTTGTTTTAGTATCCGTGAAAATCTAACCCTTTTATTTTGCTTTTCATCTTCTATCAATTATAGTAATATATAATTGACAGTAAAATAGAAATAAAACAAATAAAAAAGATACTTCAAAGTTGAATACAGTTTGAGAAAACATGGCCTTTCTAGAAAGGATGACCTTAATGTCAAATGGCAAGCCTTTGACTCTATATAAATTGCTCTATTCATTAAAATGTTAAAGCTCAGCACATAAAGATGAAAGCCAAGTTTCTTTTCATTACCAATACCCCCCTGTTGAGTATTTGGAAACTTATATTTCCATCAACGCATTTGATCTTTTCATATTAAATTACTTTGAATGAGCTAGATGAAAAATGAGTTATATTAAAATTAATGGCTTTCCTCACCTTTCAAATGTGAACGGCAATAATTTCTTCTAGTTTTATTTTCTGTTTTACCATGCGAAAAGATTCTTTGGAACATATTGTAAATAGAAAAAATGCATATTATTGAATAGGTATTTGCATGCCCCATGGCACTGGGAAGTCTCCCTGGAAATCTGTATCCCCTCAGTTCTGGCTATAAGGAACTGCTCCATCTCAGTGTCTATACCTAGCAGGGCAGATGGCCCTCAGCAAATGTTTGTTACATTAAAACTTGAGATATAAGAATTAGATGTTAAAGTTTTTCATTGTCTTCAAACTGTAAAATTTCACAAAGTGACTACACAATACTACGTATTAAATTCCAGCCTCTACCTAGCAGGGGTTGGTTGCCTAAAATTGTCAGTTGGTCAAGACAACACTGTTGAGGGCCATCCTACCATATGTTCTGGCCAATTTATATTGACTTTTCTTTAAATATTTTTTCAGGGATTATTATAGTTGGTTTGATTATGTTCCTGTGTTGACATAAAGTAATAATTAGTCTAAATTAACATAATGTATAGAAATATTATATTACTTTTGGAGATAAAACCTATGAGATAGACACAAGTTCCATCTCTACCAAAAAATACACAAAAAGTTTGATATTATTCCTTTCAAACTCATGTTATAAACTGACAGTAAAGGCAGATTGGCTGACTTGCCTCCTACAGCATTTAAAATAAACCTGTTACAGACTACTACATATTCTATTCAATTGACTCAGAAAGAAGAATGTGATGGTAGAGAAAGATTCAGTTATTCTCTTATTCAACTCAATTTACAACCGTATATTTCAAGGAGATACAATTTATTACATTTATTACTAGATAAATTCAGTGGTGATTAATGGGTTTATATAAATGGCAGAATATTCATTTTTACTATGGTTACAATTTGGTATTCTAGACGGATGAAAACTCATTTAGATAGGAGTTTAAATTTATGTAATGCCCCAAAAAGCATTCCAAATGCAATCATAATATGTTATTATTCTATTAGTAAGAATTCATTTGCAGATGATAGAAAACATTCTAGCTATTTTAAGCATGAAGTGATGTTTATCAAAGTTTTAGAAGAATCATAGCGGCAGGTTTTAGGATGAATTTCAATAAAGGGTTTCCAGAACAACCCTGGGAGTCGGGCTGCTCAGAGAATAACATAATCGGAGAGCTTGGTCATTAAGAAACTGCTGTCACATTTGTTGGCTTTGGGTTAAAACATTCTAAATGAGATTTCAGAGTAAATTTGTAGCAGCCGGAACAATTGCCATCTACTTGATTAAGAAAACTGTTTTCTAACACATTATGGTCTCCCTCCTACTTCAAGGGCCAAGGAAGGGCATAGTATCAACAGAATGCTAAATACATATAAATCCTTTTTGTAAGTTTTTTTTTTTTTTTTTTTTTTTTTTGAGACATGAGGTGTTAGTTTCACAGTCTCCAATACACAGAAAGGCAACCTGGAAAGATGTTGGAATACATGTATAGTGAATCAATCTAATGCATACACCACACTGAACTTTAAATTCATGTTATTAATAACGAACACATAAAACCATTCCAAAGTGATCATAAAATATCTAATTTGATTAGAAAAACACAAACACATGATTTTATCTTTAATTAGGTAGGATTTTTGTTTGTATTATAACTGCCTTATTAGAATAAACAATTCTAATACTTTTTAAACAAATGATGTCAATATCTGTTGTATGAGCTGTATCATTATTAATTTCACATTATCACTAGTAAGATATCACATAGATACTGACAAAACTGTGGGCGAATTTTCCTACAATAATTTTATATTTTTCCCAGATAGACATCAATTTCTTTAAGTGACAGTTAGCTGTTTCATATGAGTCAATACAAATGGGAATCTTTAATATTTATTATTATTATTTTTATTGCAATTAAACTTTGATGATTTGGCAACAAGTTACAAGGTGACATTTCTTGGCAAGAGCTCAAATAGTAAAAAAGTCATTATACTGTCATAATTTCTGAAGAAATTTCATTTTGAAACAAACAATCTATCAGGATGTAAATATTATGAGAACTTTCTCAATGCAAAAAATCCATTTGTATAGTAACCGAGGAAACCGTGAATGATCAGATGATATAGACTGTTGGATCTAAATCCCAAATTACCTATTAGAGTTTCTGTGATGAAAATAAAAAGTCAACATGTCTATAATTTTGAATAGTTCTTAGCAGGTTAGGAGAATATATTATTTTTGTCTGATATTTTGTAAGTCACAGATTTCTAAATATTCAGGTACGATAACAAAACAGCTATTGCGTATATTCTTACATGGCCAAAATACAGGCTCAGATAAAAATATTTACAACTTACTGAAATGAACAGATTTCCAAGATTTTCAATATTTGCATTGCTAGTATAGCTAGTTTAACAGCACCAGGTGTAAGTAGTTCTCAGAGGTTTTGTATGACATCAAGGAAAATGCCAAGTCAACAGTATGATAAGGTTAACCAATATGCTAAAACAACCAACTGAACTAACATAAGTAAAGTATTCAAGTTAAAAGATATAGTGCATCTTGTTTATAATATGTTATTCAGTCAACTGTTGGAGAATGAATTCAGTTGTAAGTTCAGAGTACAATATTTTGGAAATGATATTAATAAACTGTAGTTTAGACTGAGGAAATTAAATAGATGGTAAACGGTCTTCAAACCGTATCATATGCGTACTGATTAAGCAAAAAAGAACAGATAAAATTCCAATGTAATAGGTGCGTTAGTTTGTTTGGACTGTTATAACAAAAATACCATAGACTGGGTGGTTTAAAAGTCACAGAAATTTATTCTTCACAGTTTTGGAGGCTGGGAATTCTAAGATCAAGGCACTGGTAGATTTGGCACCTGGCGAAGGCCCCTTCCCTAGTTCATAAACAGTGTCTTCTTGCTGTGTTCTCACATGGTGGAAGGAGCAAACAAGCTCTCTGGAGCCTCTTTTATAAGGTCACTAATAATATTCATGAGGATACAGCCCTCATGACCTAATTACTCCCCAAAAGGCCCTGCCTCCTGATACCATCACTGTGGGGGTTAGGATTTTAACATAGGAATTTTGGAAAAACACAAACAATCACATCATAGCCATAGGCCAGGATTAAAATTTTTTAAAAAAACTTAAATATTCAATCAATATTAAGAGTGCCTTCTCAAAATTAGGACGTCCCTGACAATGGGAACTTTTAAAGTAATGAATTGCTAATCTTCACTAATATGCAAAAACCTTCAGAGTTATTAGATAAAGATAAGTTTTAAACAGCTACCCAAGATTGTGAGATTTCAGCTTCGATTGCCTGTGTAAAGATCTGTTTGCTCAGCATGAGACAGATAAAGCAGCTATCTTTTCAGCTGTCAAAAGTCTGCGCCAGGCAGGTTACCAGAGAGATTTACCTCCAGTCAGAAATTAAAATAACATCTTTTCCTTTCCATCATTGTAACACTTTTATTGTCCTGGTCTTGATAATTATCCTATGGTGATGTTAACACCAGGGGAAGTTGCCAGAAGGATACATGGGAACACTCTGTACTACTTTTGTGACTCTGCTGTAAGCCTTAAATTATTTCAAAATAAAAGTAAAAAAAAAAAAAGTCTCCCTAATTAAACAGATTTAATAGGAAACCAGGGAAGTAATTTGTAATTTACACAGTTAATTGGATTCCTAATGTGTAAATTACTATTTTGTTCTTTACATTTATTTTACTGATAACCAGAGAGATATACGTCTTCATTTTAATCTGCGTATCTATGTGTATATAACATCTGCACAGATTATTACTAGAGTTTACTATTTTCTTCATTATTTTATAAATATAACCATACATAAACTGGAAGCCAACTGTACATTGAAATAAATAGCAAATTAGACGTCAATTTTCAGGACATATTCTATTCTTGACAGAATTTCCTAATAACATGCAACATTTGTTGACGTACTCTTCTCTGATCTTCACTAGGGCAGCCGGGTGGGTAGAAATGAGAGAAAATTTTTCATTCTTTGGTGTTGGTAGCAAGAAATGCAGGAGTTGAGGAAGCAAGCTCCTCAACTGCGCTGACCTCATTCCCGTTGTCGTAGTTTGGGTTCCCCAAGAAAACACCAAGACTCAGATTTGCACTTAGGGAGAGATATATTGGAGAGCATTTTGGGAAATAAAACCTGTGGGAGGTGAAGAACACAGGAATGGGCAAAGGTAGAGGTGATATAGTTGTAGCAGAGGCTCTGGGGCTGGGATGGCTCTTTGAAATTGAGCTGAACTGGGGCTTGCCAGTACGCCACATTGATTAGTCATTGTATATGCACACACCCAGGAGAAGGGCCAGGGTCTTGGATCTATTTAACTGAATGCCCCATGGGAGAGACTGGGCTGACAGCCATCAGTGCCAACCCTCCTAGCAGCTGGGAGAATGTGTCAGTACTGAAAGGGAGCTCTTAGTAGCACACTGCAGTTCATACTACATAAGCTCATACTGCAGTTCATCTCTTGGACTGCTTGGCTTAAATTGTTGCATATAGGCCAGGCGTGTTGGCTCACACCTGTAATCCCAGCACTTTGGGAGGCTGAGGTGGGTGGATCATCTGAGGTTAGAAGTTCGAGACCAGCCTGGCCAACATGGTGAAACCCTGTCTCTACTAAAAATACAAAAATTAGCTTGGCATGGTGGTGCGTGCCTGTAGTCTCAGTTACTCGGGAGGCTGAGGGAGGAGATCACTTGAACTTGGGAGGCAGGCAGAGGTTGCAGTGAGCCGAGATCACGCCACTGCACTCCAGCCTGGGCGACAAAGTGAGACTTCATCTCAAAAATAAAAACTAAAAACAGGCAAACAAAAATTGCTTCATATAAGTTCTGCACAGCTCCTCATGGATTCTGATTGGTCTCTTTTCATGGAAAAATGTGCAAAACAGAGGTTAGTGTAACAAACTACAACCCCATCACACCAGCCCTTATCCAGGCTGCAAATGAATACTCATCATCTTTCTCCTCTATATCAATCGTAGATTCCTCTCATTCTCAGCTAGCCCCTGAGTCTAGGTGATTTACCTGCTAGGGTGGCCCCAGTACCCTCTCTTTGAAATCTATGATCTTGTCCCAATGCCCTTCTCAGGACACGGATGCTACACCTGTGCTTTTTACCATCAAAACTTGACAGGTGAGGATCAGAATCTTGTGAATGAATCCTTAGGCTGTGAAATGTATTCTTCCCAGCCCCCTTAAGCAATAGCAGAAATAAAAGCTCTTTCTGATAATCAGAGAAAATTACTCCTACCAATGTGATTAGTTCTTTTCTTACCTACGGCTCTCTTGGAAAAACTACCTAAGGAACCCAATGGCAGCCATGACTTAAAGTTTATTGGGCACCTGCTGTGTCTCTTGGTGGAAAAGTCACCTTTCTGGGAACTAGAATGTCTAGACATTCGGAACGGAGAGATTTGGGAGAGGAAGCACAAATTCCTCAAGTGGGTCACTGTCAAGTGATGGTAGATGCGGGCGTGCCTACTGCCACTCTTGGGCTTCAGGGCATAAGAAAATAGTTATTGATTTAGGGTATGTTTTTCATTCTAAGGATGGCACAACATGATTTCAAGGTGTCATCTCTAAGCTGGCACCTCAGCTGCACCCCCAGAAGGCTATTTCACTGCTCTGTCACAGTGGAGCTCCTGGAGCTGCAATATGTGATATGGCTGGTGGTTCTCATGGCCATGCATCCATCGGTGTGTGCATCCCAGCATGGCCTTTGCTGTAATGTGGGAGTGCCGTGGGCTGATGTGATGTTATGCCTCATCCTGTGCTGCTGAATCAAGTATTGAATAAGGCCTTGAATAGTAATGTGGACTTGGTCACTAAAGGCAGGACAGGCAAATGAAAATCCAGGATATATGCTGATTCCAGTCAAGATGAATTGTTGCAATTTCGAATGTGATAAACTTGATACCAAGTTACATTCATAACTCAAAGAGAGTCACCAGATTTGTTCTGCGTTTTCTTGGTGTAAAGTGTACAATTCAATAAATAGCCCTTTATTTTGGAAGAGATGTCTCAGTGTGCCCCATAAAACGCAACTAACTTGTTCCTTAGCTCTTTATTGGCTTGATCTCACACCACCTGAAAGTGCACATTTCTTGCCAAAGCCTTTAGTCTACTTCCCATTTCTTGCTCATCTGATATCATTATCATGACGCTCTCAATAGGGGAGACTAGAAGAAGGTATGATGCTCCAGATGCCTTCTGACTATAGTGTGGCAGATGATGAGAGAGTTACTGTAACCCTAGGGCAAAATGACAAATCTACTGCTATCCTGTCCATGTGAATATGAACGGACAGCTATCTCCTCTGGGCATCCATGTAGCAGTGGGGGCAAGTAGAGGGGGCAAAATAACTTGAATCTGCTTGTATAAATCTATTGATGGAAGCAGCTAATAAGGTACGAGGAAAAATGACAAATATATGAGTATTATATGCTTATGTTTATGTGTGTGCTAATGTGTGTATATGAAATACATACACACATTTATGTGTTTAGTAAATACATATGAACATACACACATATGTACATATATGTGCATTTCTCTGTGTATTTATGACCAATTGTGTTATTCCACTGGAGACTGGAGACTGGGTGATTTAGAAGGAAAATAGGGTTATTTGGCTCATGATCCTGCAGGTTGTCAATGAAGCATAGTGCCAGCATCTGCTTTTGGGTGGGGGGACTCCGAAAGCTTACAGTCATGGCAGGAGGCAAAGGGGAAACCAGCGTGGCACATGACAAAAGAGGGAGGAAGAGAGAGAAGAAGAGGAGCGAGATTCCCTTAAACAACTAGCTCTCCTGTGAATTCATTACCATGGGAAGGGAACCAAGTCATTCATCAGGGATTTGCTTCCGTGACCCAAACACCGCCTAGTATGTCCCACCTCCAACCCTGGGGATCACATTTTAACATGAAATTTGCAGGCAACAAACATCCAAACTATATTAATGTTGTCTTCAAACAAACCACTGTTGTCTTCTAATAGAAGTGGCTATAAAATATTTGCTCGAATACACATCAGTTGGAGTGTTTACTCAAAATGATGATTCTAAAGTCCCACCTTCACTTCCACAACATGCAGTAGGCTTTTGTTGTAACTTTGGAATTTTAATTTTAATTCAGCAGTAAAAATAATTATTCTGATTCCCAGGAAACTCACTTTGGAAACTATTTTACTTGAGAAGAGTTACTAAAATTTCCATCCGTCAAACATTTCCTCATTTGACTACACTATTGAAGTGTGACTAACGCTAGTTCATGTTAAATAAACCATAAAAAATAGAGTAATTAAAAAGAATCTATATAAATAAAAATAGTTTAAGGCAAGTCTTTTTTCAAGAGCAAAACCTAAAGTGTGAGAACATTGAATAATCACCTTGCTTAATTTCACATCATAACTTTTACAATGTCCGGGGTACATCTTCATCATACTCAACTTCAATCCAGTGAAAGAAGAATATATGACCAGTTCTCCAGAGAGCACACAATCATTGCAGGAAAACCTTATGAATAATTAGATGTTAGAATTGGCAAGAGATATTTTAAAGCAGCTATTATAACTGTGCTCAATAACACTAAAAATGTGCCTAATATATGAAAACATAAGAAATCAAAGCAAATAAATAGAAACTATAAAAAGAAACTTAATGGAAATTTAGAACTAAAAAAATACAATATGAAAGATTAAAAATTTCTTGGGGTAGGTATAAAAGCAGATTGGAGATGAGAGAGAAAAATGTCAGTGTGCTAGAAGATAGTTCAATAAAAATTATCTGATGTTTTATTAGTAAAATAAAGAGAGGGAGAATATGATTAAAAAATAAATGGTACCTCAGGGATCTCTGGGATAATATTCAAAGGTAACATGCCTGTAATTAGAGTCCAGGAGGAGAGCAGAGAGAAAATGGGACAGAAAAATTTTGAAATACACTATGGTGTACAAAGTCTCATAAATTTAGTCATAAGTTTAAGAGACTGAAGTTCAGACAATTCCAAGAAGGATGACTATGAAGAAATCCACATCAAACCCATCATAGTAAAACTACTAACACCACAGTTAAAAGAAAAATCTTTAAATACCCATAGAAAAATGATACATTACATAGAGAGGAGTACAGACTTTTTATAAAATTCTAGAACTGAGCAACACAACAGCTGTAATAAAAAATTAATGAAAAATGAGTGACGTACAGAAGAATGGTCATGAACTTGAAGATGGAACTATGCAAATTATCCCATCTGAAGAAGACAGAGAAAAGTAAATTACAGTAAAGTAATAGCACTTCAGTGATTCTGAGACAATACCAAGTAGACAAAATATAAATGTAGTTCTAGGGGAAAATGAACAGAGAAAATATTTCAAGTAACAATGTCCAGATTTCTCCAACTTGGTGAAAGGCATCTATTTACAGATAAGACACAAGAAGCTCAGGATGTCTCAACCAAGTTAAATACCAAAAAGCTGAACATACCTAAGTACATACACAAACTGCTCCAGCCCGAATTCAAAGTGCAAATTTTGAAAGCCAGAGAAAAGGGGGACAATGAGAAAGGGAGAAAGAACAATAGAAATTATGTCTGACTTCTCATCGGAAGCAAGGCTGGAAGTAATGGAATGACATCCAGGGGCCAGAGTAAAGAAAGCAAAATACGCATACTACAACAACAACAATAACAACAAAAACACTTAACCCAAACTTTTAATCCAGCAAAAATATTCTTCAAAAATAAAGATATTTTATGTTTTTTTTAAGCTAAGAGAATTTGCCACCAGCACACCTAAACTGTAAGATAGAAGTTCTAATACTTCTGTTTGAAATACAAGTAGAAGGTAAATCTAAAAAGCTAGCTGTTTCTTATTTTTTAAAGACAACTTAAAAAAAAATTAATGTCTACTTAAGGTAAAACGATATCTCTTCATTATGGGATTTAAAATCTATGTGAAATTAGTGACACTACAAGTCTAAAGAACAAGGGCATATTAAATGGAACTATATTGAAAGGTTTTTACATTTGTAAAGTGTGAATTGGTAGAATATAAATTGAATGTCAATTGCGATGAGTTAAGAGATATACTGTATTTCCTAGAACAACCAGTAAAATTCATAAAAAAGATATAAAGGAAATGACTGCATAAATTTTTATATAACTAAGAAGCATGTGGAAGAAATAAAACAGAATGCTAAAAGATACTATATTAATTCCAAAGAAGGCAGAATAATCAGAAGGGAGAAACATAGAAGAGGGTAAAAAATGGAAAAATAATGGTAAAATGGTAAACTTAAACCCAATCACAAGGATTCCAATGATAAAGACACAGGTAAATGGAAAAGTAATAGTGTGCTAATGTTACAGCACAACAAAGCTGATGGGACTCTATTAATATCAGACAAAGTAGACTTTAGGACATGTAGGATAACCATCATAAGAGCTATGCTTTGTAAATATAAAAGCATGATTCATCAGGAAGACGTGACCATTTTAAATGTTCACCTAATAGTAGGGCTTCAGAATGTAAGAAAAAAATGTTAAGAGGAATTGACCCACAATTACAGTTGGAAATTAGAATGCATCTTTCCTAGTAGCTGAGCAAAATTTATGAATAACACTATCTAGTAATCTGACCTAGTTGATATTTCTAGAGCCCTATGATCAGCAACTTCAGATTCGTATTTGTTTCACATGCACAGGGAATATTATCAAGTAGACCATATACTAGACCATCAAAAGTTTCCATACCTTTCCAAAGAATGAAAGATTACAGGGTGTGTTTTTGACAATAGAATTAAATTAGAAATCAATAATAAAATACACCTAGAAACTTACAAATATTAGACACTACACAATACTTCTAAATAACCCATGAATTATAGGAGAACTCACAAGGAAATGAGGAGATATTCTTAGCTGAATAAAAATGGAAACATGGCGTTTCAAAATTTCTGTGATGCAGCAAAAGCAGTGAGTTAGGGAAATTAATACTTTAAATGCCTACATAAAAACAGAAGAAAGGTGTTTAAATCAATAGTATGTTTCCAGCATAGAAAATTAGACAAAGGCAAATTAAACACCAAGTAAGTAGAAGGAAGGAAATAATTCAGATGAAAACATATCTGTGAGGGTTGGGGGCAACGAGGGGAGGGAGAGCATTAGGACAAATAGCTAACGCATGCGCAGCTTAAAACCTAGTCAATGGGTTGATAGGCGCAGCAAGCCACCATGTCACACATATAGCTATGTAACAACCCCACACGTTCTGCACTTGTATCCTGGAACTTAAAGTAAAACTTAAAAAGAAGGAAAAAAAATATATATTTGAAATAAAAAGAGACAAACAGTATAGTAAATTAAAGATGCTGAACGGTATTTCTCTGAAACAATTAATACAACTGGCAACCTCCTGGCAAAACTAATTGACCAAACTCAAAGGCTATCAGGGTTCCCTTTGCAGATCCCATCAAGAGTAATGATCCTATGTTTATTAAATGCCTCCAATTGATAAAATGCATTTTACAAGTGGATTTTTTCTTATTCAATTCATAAAGTAACTGAGTTATTTCTAATTTCTAATTTCAGTTCCTATAAAATTAATCTTTCATATTCTTGCTGTTAGAAAACATTTTCTTCTATTTAAAAGATATTTTAGTCTGCCTTTTCTTCATTATCACTTTTATGATTCAACTTATTTCTTTTCACTACTTGTAAACTATTCATATGTTTACTAAACTTTGTATGCTTCACAGAATAAATAATGTTAATATTTCCAAATGCAGTGGATTTCTAGTACTTGACAGGTAAGCCTTTGCAAAGTTAATATATTGTATTTGAAATATCCATCGGGAGGCAGAACTTGCAGTGAGCGGAGATTGCACCACTACACTCCAGCCTGGGTAACAGAGCAAGACTCAGTTTAAAAAAAAAAGAAATAAAGAAATATACAAGCTGCTGAACAAGGAAATCAGAGAACCTCTTTAGTTTATAAGCAGGATCCCCTCTGCCTTACGTCCTAACTGGATAAATGTAACCAGTTATTGAAGCATTACCACAGTTTAATAACATACAAAGAGAGTCCCTCACCTCCCCCCACAAAAAAAAAAAAGCCTTTAAAAAAAATGTTTCCACACCTGCCTGTAGTCCTAACTACTTGTGAGTTTGAGGCAGGAGGATAGCTGGAGCTCAGGTGTTCAAGGCTGCAGTGAGCTATAATTGTGCCACTGTAGTCTAGCCTGGGTGACAAAGTGAGACTCTATCTCTACTTAAAACAACAACAACAACAACAACAACAACACCACCACCACCAAATTCTGAATTCCTTTCTTTGATCAATTGTTCTGCATGATTCACAGTTTCTTTGTGTCTTTCTTTGTGTCTGTAAGGCCTTTTGAACAATTGGCACTTTTTTATTTCTAATACAAACAAAATAGCCCTAATGCCCTCAAATATGATTCCAACAGTATAAGAAGATTGCAGCCTGTCCAAATTGTCAGCCTTTTCACTTCTAATGTCGTTTTTGTTTATTAGTTCCTCATCAGCCATCAGACCTCTTTTAGAATGCTTCAAACTGTTATTACATTAATGGAGGATTTCAACTCCCTGCACAGGAAAAAGAAAATACTCATAGGTAATTACTTACCACATTAAACATGCACAGGTTTGTGTGCATGTGCACACACACATATGTACCCTAAAAATAAAGTTTGCTAAATTCAACATTTTCATGGCATTTAGGAAGAAGAGAAAGGGCAGGTCTTTGCAGTATGCTTCTAGATCTATTTTAAATATGTAATAATAGCGGGGGAATCGGTTTATTTTTAGCCTGTTTATCTTAAGAAAATATATAATCTCAGTTAATCATGTGTCGATATGATGAGTGCAGATAGGGATAAATAAAGGGATAGATGATGGGTACAGATAGGGATATTCTAGAACTATTTTAAATACAAAATAATAGTGGGGGAACTGGTTCATTTTTAGCCTGTCTACCTTAAGAAAATACATAATCTCAGTTAATCGTGTGTTGTACGATGAGTACAAATAGTGATAAATAAATAAAGGGACATACAATGGGTGCAGATAGGGGTATTCTGGATCTATTTTAAATATGTAATACATAGTGGGGGAACTGGTTTATTTTTAGCCTGTTTACCTTAAGAAAATATATCATCTCAGTGAATTATCGTTTGATACTATAGATGCAGATAGGGATATATTAAGGAATCTACGCAAACTCAAGATAATCACGCTTCATTTTTTAAAGTGCAAGTGAGAACAAGAATCATTTCTAGGATTTCATCATTCCCTGTAGCAATCAGTAAATAAACAAGCACTTATTGGGTACTAAGTACTCAGAAGTAATCAACAACGAGAAGTCCATTAAAGAGTCACACAACAGAGTGTCCTCTGCTTTAATGTGCAAGCTTCTAAGAAATAGATTCCAGAGAATTTTTGAGGTATGCTCATATATTTCTACTTCGTTTATCAAATATTATTTTGGCATGTACTATTACTCAACACTACTATAGTTTCTAATGGGAAAATGATGACTGCAAAAAATATGGTAAGAGAGGAAGAAAGATATGAGACACAGCCTGGGAGCAAACAAATCAGCATTAGGCTAATCATGTGCTGAACATTTTACAAATATCGTCTCGTTTTTGTCCTAACAAGAAAGCTGAGGTATGCTTTTACTATTTTGATCATATAGATGAAGAAATTGTCCCATTTTTATTAAGTAAAAGAGCCAAATTTTGAAATCAGCCATTTCTCATTCTACTAATTAAAAATGCCTTTTGTTTATAACTCAATTATAAATTATAATGTATAACTGTATTGTGAATTATAAGCCCAAAATGAGTTGAGAGCTTTAGAAGATACATTGTCTCTCAAGAGCGGACAGGGATTGGAAAATTTATAGCCTAATTTATCAAGCCTTGAACAATACAGAATTTACTTTTAGTAAGGTTTCCATGGATGCTTGCCTAATCTGGTGTACACCAAAGAGATGCCCAGGCTTTTTAAAAAAATCAGGCATACCCTTAACTAGCATGATTGTTTTCATTCAGGAATCCCAAGGGGTCTGTTTCAATAGCTAACTTTCCTTGAAAATTCAATTATTCCTCAGTTCATCCAATACTCAGTTGTGAAGTACTGGATTATGAAATCCACATGGTGGTAGGTGCCCTAACTGTGTTGGTTCTTCTACAGTAATCAGACTCAAAGGTATTTATATTTCTTAATTTAAAACATGTTATTAAAAATATAAAGTTACCTATTTAAATCATGGTCATTAAATAGGCTGCTCAAACATGTTAGAGAAATCAGCCATTTTTATTTTATTTTTTGACATTTAAATAATTACATTCAGCAAATTCCAGGCAGTATTGGCATGGTTGTATTCATTTTTATGTGGACTTTTTGTTTGGATTCAATGCATTGACTTTAAATGTAGCTTCTCCATGCCCAGTTCCTCACTTTCAGGAGGTGGCGTGATTTGGAATCAGAGAGACTTGAGCTAGAAATGGCAATAATATGGCGCGTCTCACCTACCACAGAGAGGTGTGTCTTTGGGCGAGCTACATGTCATCTCTGGGGTTCAGTTTCCTCTCTTGCGGAATGAACATAATGTGTTTATTTTCCAGGCCAATTTTCAGGTTAACAGAGATAACGTGTGTCACTTGAAAACATATATTCAGTATTCAATAACATGTTATTAGATAAATGGTAGACGTTATTGTCTACTCTCTTCTTAAGTCACTTTACATCAACCTATTACATTGATAGGACTAATGCTAGTTATTTTTCGTATTTTTCTTTTACCAACTTGAATAATTACAAAATTACATATGCAGAGCTAATAGCTTTGTTTCTTTCTCCATCCCTGCAAAAGACCAAAAACAAGCAACAGAACGAAAACAAAGTGTCTTAAGAAGAAATACAATTTGTATCAAGATTACTCAGAGAACAATCTATTTTTCCAGGGTTATTTATGTTACTCTGGACAATTGTTTTCCCCAAAATGCCCTTTCCGTTGTGTCTTGTGCTTTAAAGTTTGATTCTTCTGCCATGTCGTCCATGGGTAGTAGAAATATGGATCGAATATCCCCCTTTTATACCCCCAATGGTGTTAATCACTGTCTTACCATTGTTACATTATAGATAGATGTGATTGCGTATAATATCCAATTTCCTCTGTCTCATGCTGTCTTTATTAAAACATTTCCAAAATTCTTAAAATTTATATTGACATCTATGTGAATTTTGGAACTCCCTTCTACCTTGCCTAAGAGTATTGATGATGGTACTTCACCAGCCCAGAAATAACCACTCAGTTTTTGTTACTGTTTTGTACTATAAGAATATGTTCACATATATTATTTTCATATGTATTTTATAAAAAAGCACACGTGTAACTAATTATTTTCCAACTCCCACCAACCCAGTACCTCACAAAATTTCCGTAAGTGATGACAGAGTTATATTCTGCACCACTGTTGACTGAGGGCTGCTAAATGGTGTCACGGAGGAATTGGCAAGTAAAGTGACAGCGTGCATGAGTCATTATTTTTTAATTCAGACTCCAAGTCAGAAAACTTAGGTCATTCCAAAAGGACTTTAAAACACTATGCCTGCCATGGCCCAGTGTAGAGTATAATTGCTGATTTTTACAGATCGGTAACATCCAATTTAGAGACACTGAGAGCTGAAGATTCCATTGCCACACTTTTGTACAGCAGTTTTGGAGAAAGCAAAAATGCTTGTATTAACTAATGAATTAAAACTCAAAATAGCAGGAAAGCAGAAGTAGATAAGAAATATATGAGTCAGAAACCAGAAGGAAATATACCTGACTCAGATATACACCTAGAGAAAGTCTGTATTAGGTGAGAACAAGGAGGCACTGGAGACATTTTCATCTGCCCTATCACTTGAATAGTTGTGATATGTAATTATGTAAAACTCAGAAACCATTTCAAGCTTACAAATAGGAATGTTGTATGTTTTAATTCAAATATGATTCTCAGACATGTTTTATTTTCCTTTCTCCTCCCTGAGCTCATCAAACATTTTATTCTTGAGACTGTTGCCGACAAGCTAACACATTTTTGGCTTAAGTATTATTTACTATCTCCTGGGTCTTCTCTAAAGATTGAGATTCTTTGTCCCTACATATTTCAGTTGCCTTTAATAAGATATAAAATATTTCTTCATATCTAAAAATTCTCCAATTATTATTACTATTATTTGAGTTGGAGTCTTGCTCTATTGCCCAGGTTGGAGTGCAGTAGTGTGATCTCAGCTCACTACAACCTCCACTTACTGGGTTCAAGCAATTCACCTGCCTCAGGTTCCCGAGTAGCTGGGATTACAGGCACCCACCACCACGCCCGCTAATTTTTGTATTTTTGTAGAGATTTCACCATGTTTCACCATGTTGGTCAGGCTGGTCTTGAACTCCTGACCTCAGGTGATCTGCCCATCTCAACCTCCCAAAGTGCTGGAATTACAGTTGTGAGCCACTACGCCCAGCCTAATTATTATTCTTATACTGTGAAATATATGATTCTCCTAACCGACTTAGGAAGTAAGTAGATATGGGAGAAGGCATTATTTAAGAGATTTTGCAGTCTGTATAACAGGATGGTAGTGTTATTTGTAGGAGTGTGACTGAAGTGTGCAGTGCTTATTACAAATTTAAGTATGGGTTGAAGGATTAGGGAGAATTTTAGAGAGAATAAAGAGAAAATTATCAACACTTGCTAAGATCTTAAATTCTAGGATATTCTGCTCACTTTTTCTTTATAGTCACAAATGAGATGGGAGATAGTATTCATTGAGGATACAAACGAAAGAATCAAAAATATTTTGATTGTTAAAAATATAGGAGTTCTCAAGTATAACTGGATATGATTTAACATTATGATCATAATAGAGAAAGTTCTAAAAGTCTTCATTATAATTTTAAGTGAGAGGTAGAAAGAGTATAATCAAGATTATTAATATCTTGAGTCAAGATCAAATTTTCTTATGCTCTGTAATTACCTCTATTTTTATCACATGATTTGAGCTCAAAAGATAGTACCATATTCCTTTAGCCATCAGACATCTCAAAGATATAATAAATCAATGCTAAAAAACTAAAAAAAATTTTTTTTCTTATTTAGATAAAAATCTTCTGAAAATTTTCATCCAGAAAGGCTCTAGGCAGAGTATAAAGAATCTTCTGGGTTCTTGTCTCTGCTCCCTATAGGACTGTAAGAATTCCTGGGTACACAACAAAATACTAAAGTAATAGATACAATTGAGTAGGGTGGTCCCCACAATAATTAAATCACATGTAGCAGCAGCCACAAATGAATGATACAAATCATATGTCCACAGCATCATTAGCACAAAATTACATTTTAGCGTCTTCTCTAAGTGGATGAATAGCCTAAAGTTAAATCACATGACAGGCAAAGACCATGCTAGTAAAATCAGACACTAGGGGAATGAGAAAGGCTCAAGCCTTCATGCTTAAAATATTTTTATCCTAAGTCTGCTATATGTTGAATGTGTATCAGAAATACATTTTAGTTAATCTTTCCAGAAGCCTATACAATATTTAATAGTAGTCATTTATTTGACAGTCTGTTTCATTCCACTACCAGATATTTTTTCCAATAAGAAATGCAACCTTGAATAACTTAGCTTTCAAATTTTTTCATTAATAATTTCAGATACTTTGCTGAAGGGAAATTTTCTCAAATTGAAATTAGGTAATAAAAGCTAATGAAAGGCTTTTGTCACGGTGGGTTTGAGATCTTAATAATGCTAGAGATACCTCAAGGGAAAAATTCCACATACTAGTGACAGCATGTTTTATAACATCTTTTTTTTGAAAATTGCAGGCATTTATGAAAAATAATAGTCATTTCAGTTAACGTATTGGTACAGCACATATAGTTAAGGGTACGTGTACATTGATTCCTGCTACTCATGTTTTCAATTTGAAAAATGATTGATCTTACATACAAGTTACCTTAGGATACAACGATAAGTTTCTCAGTTTCATTTCAATGTATAATAATCACCCGTAGTAACTGAAGGATTGAATTAAAAGTGACTTGTTAGAATGCTGTCTCCATAAAATTAAAGAACACTCAATTACAGAACACAAAACATAAGTGAAAGATATGTATTCCATTTGTTCCCAGATGTTGGCCTGTGGAAGTTGACTGTTGGTTACATGTGGTCCCCCGGGGCAGCTTAGTGAGAACAAAAGTGCCTGGTCCTGCTGTGAGACATCTTGACTTCACAGGTGGTAACGGAAGCCCGAGAGTTTGCTACTCAAAGTGTGGCCCTGGACACGCAGGTTGAGTCACTTCAGAGCTTGTTAAGTAATCAGAATCTCAGACTCCCTTCCACTCCATTTTAAAAGATCCCCAGGTAATTCATATGCACATGAGACCTGGAGAAAGCGTGGTCTAGGATGCCAGCTTTTTGTTTGCTTTATTTGTTTTCAAAACACTCAGTTGATGCAAAGAATATCAAATGACATCACTTTTCCTATCCCACTTGCACTTAGGGCAGCAGAGGATTAAAGCAATTATTATTGAAAGGGGTTTTATGTGTTTGCTTGTTTCCCGTATCAAAGTCTTTGTCTTTAAAATTCTTGCAGAATGTGAAGTAGGATGGAGAAAACAGAGAGAAAAGGCATTCCTGGATGAAAGGACAGAGCATCAGGAAATGTTCTACAGAGGAATATGCTGCAGAAATCGATAACTATAGATTGCAACTAGAGCTAACTTTGAGAAAATCATGTGCAAGGAGAGATTTAAGATTTCTGAGAAAAAATCGACTGCTATTCCTGAGTCACCAGACCTAGTAAAACATAGACTGTGCCCTCAATGTCTGGAAAGTTATTCCGGCCTAATGAAATTAACACAAATGACGAGATCTATGGCAGATGAGTATGTGCAAACAGTAGATGCAAGGCACGTGTGGATAAATAGGCTATTAAAATGAAATACTAAGTGATCTTTTTTCACTAATATTATTTACATATTACATCACTCAGGACTTACTGAATGTGTACTTATGAAGTTAAATATTCCATTTGAACCTGACAGATTATTTTCCCTGCTTTTCTAGTTATTTGCTTTGGGTGAAGAAATAGTAAAAGACCACTGGAGTTTTCTAAGGTATATTCTACACATCCGGGCAAACTGCTCTTAATCATGATCTTTTGCATACAGGAACTGAAGGCATTTCTCTTAAAATTTTCAAACACGGAGTTATTGCATATAAAGAAAAACTGAATGTGCAACCATCCTGAGATGAAGAGGAGAGTAGGCAAGCTAGGCAGAGACAACTCTGTGGGATCAGTGAACATGGATGGCATTTCAAATGACTTTGTGTGAGCTGGAGATGAGGTCTGTGTGTCAGAAAAATTATATAATTGGCAAGGGGCAAGATTATTGTAGGATGTGCCAAATACAGCTGGCAAAATTTGGACAAAACAAGAGGAGGATGCAGAGTAGATCATTACAGAGATAACAATCTAGCTAAATAGTTTTATTTTTTCATGTTTGAATATTACTAAATATCCTTTATAATTTTATAAGTGATTGCAATTATACAGAGAATAGATATGAATGTGTGTATACATATACACTGATGTAAAATAAATGTGTAGAAAGAAAATTATGGGTTTTTGTCATTAATCCATTATTACAGCATTAAGTATGAGTTTATTACTGATAATGTGCAAGACATTACATGAGGCAATGGAAATGGAACATAAATAATTCAAGCTCCCTGCTGTTAACTAATTTACATTCTCATAAGGGAGAATTCAGAAAAGAAGATACCAAGGTTGAAGTGTATATATATATACACACACATACATATATACACACACACATCTACACATTATACTCATATATACTATTATATAAGTAATATATATACTATATATAGTATACTATATATAATAGTATATATAACCTATATAATAGTATATATTATATATAATAGTATATATTACTATAGTATATAAATAATATACTATATATACTATATATAATATATAGTATAGTATATATTACTATTATATATGGTATAATAGTATACTATATATACTATATAAAAAGTATACTATTATATATAGTATACTATATATAGTATATTACTATTATATATAGTATATTACTATTATATATAGTATACTATATATAGTATATATAGTATGTTATTTATAAATAAATTTATAAATATATATATAATTTTATATATATAATGGATAGAATCAGTCCATAAGAGTGCCTAACAAGGAAGTGCAAAGCCCTTTGCTAAAAACTTTATATAAGTTAACTAATTTAATTTGTTCATAACCTTGTAAATTCTATAATTATCTGTAGAAGTTATGTAATTTGCTTCAACAAGGAAGTGGCAAAACAATAGAATAGAATGAATATATATATTATATATATTTAATATCTATTTATTCTCCCTGATATAGATATATAACATATCCATATCATTATAGATCTATAATATATCTATATCATTATAGATATATTAAGTCTATATAATATATAATATATATAATATACATAATATTGTATATATATTATATATATCTATATCAAGGAGAATAAATAGAATTAAATGTTCAAGTTTGGAGAATGAGGAGGCATACAGCAGTGTTTAACAAACACTTTGTATAGGAACTCTACTTTGAACTGAATCTTCAAAGATAAGAAGGTGTTAACCAGGACACAAGAAGGTAGGGGCCAGCAGTGTCATGGCAGGTGAGAGATGTCCAGACAGCCAGAGACTTGGAAAAGTTCATGCCCTTCTCTAACACCTGCAAAAGATTTGTTTTTTTATTTTCAGTGTCAGGTTTGTGATCATCAAACAGAAAGACTTTCTGGACCTGTACGACTTTTTTCTCATTATTAATAAATAAATAAGAAGTTTTTTATAGTTTGACTTTTCTCTCTTCAAATGAGAAAGGTCATCCTGCTAATAAACAGAAAAACTAGACAGGCCTTTCCTGCTGTGACTCATTTGACGCATTCTTATTTAGTCTATTTAAAGTTCTAGAGATAACCAAGTCTAATTGGAATCGCTATGACAGCTTTGCCCATTGCTCATGTGTGGCTAATATTGGTGGCATCAATGGACAAGTAACTAATGTACAGAAGAGCATGATTAAATGAAAGTCTTTTTAAATGTTGTGCACACTGTTTGAAAAGCCATTTAAAGAAATAGTTTATTTCTTCCAAGTGAGTTGGAATTGAAGCCCAGCTGCTATTTCTCCCTGGAGATCGATGTCTCTAAGCCCACAGTTCAGATCAGTCAATGCAATAATCTTTCCTGTCAAACAAAGTACCTGCCTGTTCAAAGTCATGCTGGGCAAGAAAGATGTTCTTTGTGCTGCCAAAAGATTCCAAATAAATAGGATAATAATCATGTTCTCACCGTTTTGTGAAATTTTCTGTCATTCTCAAGGAAAATGATTAGATCAGGGCACCAAATTACAATTTCACTTAAAGCGTTCTCAGATTTTGCTACTCTTTCAGAGTATTAGAAAAGTCTAGAAGAGGAATGTTGCTTTTAAAAAATGAATTACAGAATACCACTGGACTTAAAATCACAGGAAAACATTTTTAAATATAAAATCTTCTTGGCTGAACAACTAAATTTACCCCTTTCCCACCTGAAGTGCTGGAAAGTTGTGGAAATGAGACGAAGTCCAATGTTACTTTCCTCTATATTAAGACCTGATGATTCCATAGCCAGCTACTGAAGAGACAAAAGGGAGTTAAATGCTTTTGAAATCACCTAATTCATGCAGATATTGTCAGTAGAATAAATGAGACCTGAAATATCAGAATGGCAGTTACATTTTATTCAAAGTTTTTCTATTTCTCTTCATACCAGAAAGGCCTATTTATCTGCCAAGGAGACATCAGAAGAAGCGCTTCCCCAAACCAGGATGACCCATGGGATGAATACACCCTTTTCCCGTGAGAGCCACTTTCATCCGGGATTTCATTCAGCTGAAAAATTTCCTGGAAAGAGGTTAATCCAATACAGATCCTTCTCTCTCTCTCTCTCTCTCTCTCTCTCTCTCTCTCTCTCTCTATATATATATATATATATATATATGTACATATATATTTTGATATACACACACATATATATATGATTCATATCATATTTTGTTAGTTTCTGCTTAGTGGTAGGAGTAGTTTATGGAAATGAGGACTCACTGTTCAGGCTGGACTGTCAGTCTTAATTTGACGTGACTATAAAGGTAGGGGTATTTAAAACCATTTTTACAAAGTAAGTGTTAAGAAATACTCTATAAGAAGAATGTATTTCTTTTTCTACCATCGTCACCAACCGCGGGGTCTGTTAGCTGTCTCAGCATTGCAACTGATGAGCTTAAAAATCACTGACATCCCTTCCCTGCTCTGCCGCTTCAATTTGTCAAAGTGTTCAGAGAGTGATCATTTACAGTCATGGAAGAATTACGTTTAGTCATGCACGAGGCTGAGTGAAACAAAAAATCTGATTTCTTTTGATAGAGAGAAAAGTAACAATTTCAATTTTTCATACTACTAATTGTCTTTCTCAGCAGAAAGTGCATTTCATTTTCCTTATTGATGTTGTGAGGAGTGGGAGGAACAAGCGCCTAGAGTCAGGGGACCTTAACTAATTAATCCTCTTACTCATCTGTGGGGAGCAGGCAAGGCGTTTATTTACCGTTTCTGTACCACATCAGTCCAATGCACGAAAGATGATTCTGAAGATTACTTTAAACTCTAAAATACTATGATCATTAACGTTGTTATTGTTATCACTTAAAAGCCCTTAACTGCCTTCTATGAAATATTTCAGAAAGCAAACCATATATAATCTCTCAAATTTAGATTACTGCAATATAAAATACATGATATTTATAAGGATCTCGGGAAAAGAGAGAGATGATTTCTGAACGGAAACTGTAGCCTTAGCTATGGTTATAAAATGCTGAGTGAGCTCCTAAACTGAGGATTAAAGTCTTTTCTGGCTTCTGACACATCATGATTGGTTCAGAGAAGTGCACATAACTCAAACTGGAGGAATGGGAATAAAACGTGGGTGTTGCAGTAACTGTAGAAGCAAGTGGGAGAGAATTATTGATTGGCCACAACATGAATTGCATTGTATTATGTGCTTTGGATATTTGGGATTTTACTCAGAGAGAGAAAGGCTTTAGTCTCATAAACGTGTAACATAAGATCTATCCTCTAGAAAAGAGTAGCATTTTCCAATTACCTTATACATAAAGGTAAAATGTATACAGGGAGATTGAATGGCCTGTTGGCCAGAAGAAATGGCTAATTATAGCTAACACATTGCAGTGCCCATACTAGTTTACCAGGGATGCCGTAACAAAGTACCACATACTGGGTGACTTAAGCAACAGGAGTTTATTTTCTTATAGTCCTGGAGGCTAAAAGTCTGAGATCAAGATGTTGGCAGGGTGGGTTCCTTCTAAGGGCTGTGAGGTAATCTGTTCCAGGCCTCTCTCCTTAGCTGGTGCATGGTCATCTTCTTCCTGTGTCTTCACATCCTGTTTCCTCTGTGTGTGCCTGTGTTCAAACTCCCTCTTCTAAGATTGCCTAATATTGAATTAGGGTCCATTCTAATGGCCTCATTTTAATTGAATTACCTCTCTATCGACTGTATCTTCAAACACAGTTACAATCTGAGGCACTGGGGTTAGAAATTCAGCATGTGAACTTTTGAGGCCCACGATTCAGCCCATAAGAATACCTAACCAGGAAGTGCAAAGCCCTTTGCTAAACACTTTATATAAGTTAACTCATTTAATTTGTTCACAACCTTGTAAATTCTATACTTATCCATAGGAGTTATGTAATCTGTTTCAACAAGGAAGTGGCAAAACAAAGATTTTAACTCAGTCCATATGGCTCTCAAGTATTTGCTTTTAACCGAAGTTTGGCAGACCCTAGTTTAAAGCAACCTCATTCTATTTCCTCTTCCTAGGTACAAAGTAACTACTTTTCCCATTTTTTCTTGCAGTGAGTTTGGAGCCACATGACAGAGGTTTGGTGAGTAGAATGTGAGTTCAAGGGACGAATGCTACCTTTAGATCTGAGACTCTAACATACCCCAAATCATCATCCTTGCTCTCTCTCTCTTTTTACTCCTTAGTCCTACTGAACACAGAGCAGTGGAGAAACCCAAGGAGGCCCAAGGAGTGTGGCGGCCCAACAGGATGACAGGTCCTGGGAGCCCTGAATTACTGCATGGAGAGATGATTAAAAAACAAATGAATTGGCCAGATTAGGTCTTTGCCAAGGAGAAGGCTCTGAAAATGTTTCAAAATAGCTATTCTTGTTCCCCTCCTCCTGTCAGGGCCACACAGAGATCACTGTGGGATCCTCACCGTTAGAACCTGGGATGGTCCTGATGAGAAAGCCAATGAAAGTGGCTAAAACTACACTTTGCAGAGTTTCTTTGTCTCATGCGGCTCTCACTCAGCCTGAGCAATTCACATATTTAAGATTTATAGCTCTGTTGGCTTTTGCTGCAGGCAAGTGGCCTTTCGTTGCTATATATCCCTGGAAATACCTGCCTTTTTAGATTTAGGGTAGTGATTTGACCTGGGACCTCAGTTTTCTTATGGGATCCATAAAAACAATTGACTTTCAGGTTTTACTTGTTGTAGGGATGGGAGTAATGACTTCTAAGCTCTTTATGTATCAAAGTGGAAGTTGACAATAGGTGTCTTTAAGTTTAGGAAATGTTTAAAAAGTTTACAATAACTTATATCGAAGATTCAACTATTTATTAACAAATAAGTTTGTGAAGTTGAGGTTTAAATGGACCTTTAATAATATAGGCAACTCCTAATTATATTTCCTAACTCCTAATTATATTTCTGGTACTGAAAATATTTTAATCCGAAAATAGCATTATTCAAAATATGTAAGTTGACTTTGGTTTGCTTTTTCAATCTGTGGAATGTAACACATTATGATGGGATTTCCCACCACAGCAACCCTTTTTTTTTTTTTTTTTTAGACACGGACTGTTGCTCTGTTTCCCAGGCTGGAGTGCAGTGGCACAATCTTGGCTCACTGCAACCTCCGCCTCCTGGGTTCACGCGATTTTCCTGCCATAGCCTCATGAGTAGCTGGTATTCCAGACGTGTGCCACCACGCCCAGCTAGTTTTTTGTATTTTTAGTAGAGATGGGGTTTCATCATGTTGGCCAGGTTGGTCTCAAACTCCTGACCTCAAGAGATCCATCCACCTTGGCCTCCCAAAGTGCTGGGATTACAGGCGTGAGCCACCATGCCAGGGAAGCACCACATTTAAAAAAAAGAAAACATTGCTAGAAGCGTGTATATGTTAGTCCCATAAAATGTTATATTTTATTCTTTTTCTCAGAACTTTTGAATTAAACCATGCATTCATGTGATTGAAACTACATATGGGAAATGGATTTGTTTCCTGCAGTCAGATGAATTACTTAAAAAAAGTTATTATGATTTAAAACTAGTACAGCAAAACTGTAAAAAAGTAGTGTTTAAAATTCCCTACAAATGTATAACAGAAAGACAATTCTTCATATTTTGCTACTTTAAAAAATGTTTTTCATTCATGTTGTATATACTTTAGGTGACATAATTACAAAATATATGCTACTTTCTTCACATATTATCATAGCAGAAGCTTATCCAGCTATTATCACATCTCTATAGATGGAATTTAATACCTAAAACATTTTGTCATTTATATAGCCATTCTATATTGTTAAATATCTAGATTATTTCCAGTATTTCATTATGCTTTGCTCATATTTATTCATATATTTTTAAGTTTAACTCTCAAGTTTACTGAACTAATGACCATTACTGGGTCTCCAGAAATAAATTATAATTTGCCTATGTTATATGCTATTATAAGTAGCAGTTATTGTTTCCTATATGCTAGAAAATATTTAAGTGCTTTATATTTGATCATCACAGGAATCATATAATTTTGATTTTGTCATTCTTTGCATTTCAGACGTGCAGAAATTGTGGCACAAATATGTGAACTGTTCAAGGCTGGACAGAGTGTAGGTGGTGGAGCTAAGGTTTGAAAGAAGGGAATCTGGTCTTGGGTTCTGGAATCTGGTCCTGAATTCTGGATACTTCTACATTATGCTACATTCCCTTTTCCATTTCACCTCATCTACACCATTAAAAAAATGCTAATTGAATGAGCTAAAATAACACATGCCTCATTCAGTAAATTACTTGTAAGTCACTGACTACACTATATATTATGTTAATGAAATAAGTGTTAGATATAAAAGCAACATTAGAATAGGGTACAGGGAATAAAGACCTAGAGGGGATGACAGGGTAAAGTATTCGTTAGGGAAGCTTTAAGCAAAACATGCATGAGGGGACTGGGCAAGAAGACTGGCGAAGGTTGGAAGGGGGCAGAAGGAATGGCTTGAGGGAAGATCTTGAGACTGGAATGTGCTTAGTGTGTGTGAGAAACAGTAAGAAGGCTCAAGTGGGACAGATAGAGGGAAGTAGGGGAAACTTGTAGATGTCAAAGTATAAATGCATGGCAGATTATGAAGGGTCTTGTAGGCCACTGGTAGGACCTAGCCTTTCACGCTGAGTGAATTTGGAGAAGATTGCAGGTTTCTGATCTGACTTACTGACTTTATTTGCATATCTTTGTTTCCTAATGAGGTTGACTATTTTGTTCTTAAATGTGATTTATTTTCCTGTTTTATGAAACCTGTGAAATTTTAAAATTTATTTTCTTCACCTTGAGTGAGGTTTTCCTTTTTGCCCACAACATAAAGCAATTCTGGGTGACTTACACTGATGATGTCAAAGGTATTGATGTAATAGAAAGTAATTCATAGATTTAGGCAGAGTGGAACAATAATCAGGGCTCAGGGTAGGTGGGAACCAAGGTAACTCTGAGAATCTCAGAAGTAGAGACTAGAAACATTATATGTCATAACCCCAAATGCCTTCCACTACCTTCATATCTCAGAAGACAATCCAATTTCCTTATATGAGGCCACGTTTTTGATCATGGTTTGGATGCCAGGACTGGTAGCTTACCAGAATCATGGAAGTAGAAATAGGGTCAGTTTCCCAGAAAAAGATATAGGAGGTAGACAAAATAAAAACTGTCTAATGTAAAACCTAGTGTTACTAAACATCAATTTCCAAGAGATATGTATGTGTTACGAGTGTTAATCATTTATTCAGCATATTTGTTAGAGCATGACAGTTTATAGGTATTCTTGCATGTGTTTATTACGTGGCGATACGAAATGTAATTTACTCTATTGTCTCGTAACTAACAGATGGTTTACAAAAATAGTATTTTATCCAAAGCTTTGATTACAGTCAGGAGGTTTTCTTTTATGAAGTGTCCTTGAAAATGATGTATGATAGTGGATTTACAACTGTATAATTACAGGATAATTGGATAACGACTTAGAAGTCTGTTTCACCCTTGCTGTAGTTGGTAGATATTAATTTTTCTGACTTGGTTATTGAAATGCTTTGAACAAACCCTTCTAAATTATTATTAAGTCTGTATTTTATCAATATAATTTACATTTTACAAGACACTTACACTGATTTCATCTCATATGAACCAGAGACATGTGACGCCAGCAGTCAGATGGTTTCATTGTTTTTCAATAGAAAAAGTGAGCACAGAGAGGACAGGTTAAGATTTACCTGCCAATGAAAGCCCAGGCCAGATTCAAGGTCTCCATATTCCCAGATCCGAGTTAGTCCCATCTGATTATCTCAAAGAACTATTCTTTAAATAATTTGTCTCTTAAAATTAATAGTTCATTATAGAATCTCATCTATCATGTCACTTGATATATAAATATAAATGTTATTATTATTAGATTATATATATTATATATGTGAAATAGTAATTTGGTGAATTAAAAGATCATTAGTTTGATACATTTCATCAAATCTCACAAATTTTATAGATACAGAGACTAGAATATCATCTATACCTTGTTAATGCACAAATTAAATGACTACAGTTATTATAGTACTCCTTTCTCTCGGTCTTCTTTCAGAGTGGTCTATCTCCAAATGCATAAGTCAGTTTTAACCTCAGTTTTGTAGGATGACTGTTAATTTCACAAAAAGGCAGTGGGGTAATTGTTTTATAGCAGGCTATGCAAACGCAAAGCAAGTAGACTCATGGAGTGTTAAATGTATGATCACAGACATTTCTGATTACAAACAGATTTGTCACATTTGGTGGAGAGTATAGCCAGGATCCCAAGATTCACCATTAATTAAAGCTCAGCTCTTGCCTGCCTGCTGCCTTCTTTCCTCTCTTCCTCCCTCCCTCCCTCCCTCCCTCCCTCCCTCTCCCTTCCTCCCTTCCTCCCTTCCTCCCTTCCTCCCTTCCTCTCTCTCTTTCTCTCTTTCTCTCTCTCTCTCTTTCTCTCTCTCTCTCTTTCTTTCTTTCTTTCTTTCTTTCTTTCTTTCTTTCTTTCTTTCTTTCTTTCTTTCTTTCTTTCTTTCTTTCTTTCTTTCTTTCTTTCTTTCTTTCTTTCTTTCTTTCTTTCTTTCTTTCTTTCTTTCTTTCTTTCTTTTCTTTTCTTTCTTTCTTTCTTTCTTTCATCTTGCTCTGTCGCCTGGGCACAGGCTGGAGGGCAGTGGTAGGATATTGGTTCACTGCCAGCTCCGCCTCCTGAGTTGAAGCAATTATCCTCCCTTAACCTCCCTAGTAGCTGGGATTACAGGCATGTGCTACCACACCCAGCTGATTTTTGTATTTTTAGTAGAGATGGGGTTTCTCCATGTTGGCCAGGCTGATCTTGAACTCCTGACCTCAAGTGATCTGCCCACCTTGGCCTCCCAGAATGCTGGGATTACAGGCATGAGCCACTGCGCCTGGTCAGTTCTTGGGTTAATAACAGGGGGATGTAACTTTGTAAAAACATATTTTTATTAATTGTCTCTTTCTTCAGTACTTTCCTCTGAGATTCTCTGAGCTTTGTAATTAGATAATCGATGAACATTATTGAATTTCATCATATTAAAGTATGATGAAAATTTCATTTATTAAATACTTACAGACTAAGCACCTCCAGGTGTTTTTTATATATGTGTGTGTGTATATATATAAACATATATATAACATACATATTACATATATATGTATAACATGTACATATGTTAATGCATTTAATATAGAATTACTATGAAAAAGGATCAGTTATTATCCCCTGATGGTTTGGACATTTGTCTCCTCCAAATCTCATGTTGAAATGTGATTCCCAATGTTGGAGGTAGGTCCTGGTGGGAGAGTTTGGATCATGGGGGCAGATCCCTCATGAATGGTTTAGTACCATCCCCTTGGTGATAAGTGAATTCTTGCTCAGTTAGTTCACAGGAGATGTAATCGTTCAAAACGCTAGGACTTCCTCCCTCTCTCTTGCTCCCGCTCTCACCATGTGACACACCTGCGTATGCTTCACCTTTCACCACGATTCTAAGGCTCTCACCAGAAGCAGATGCCAATACCACTCTTGTTGTACAGTTTGCAGAGCACTGAGCCAGTTAAACATATCTTCTTTATAAACCACCCAGTCTAAGGTATTCCTTTATAGTAATGCAAAGGGGCTAATATATCCCCCATGTTATAAGTGAGAAATTGAGGCACAGTGTTAAATTGTTCAAATTCAGATAGTTAGTAGTTAAAAATTCAGGCACAATTATACCTAAGCAGGTTAGGTCCAGAGCCTGTGCACTAAACAGCTACACTGTGGCTTCTCAATAAAGAACAAGTATAGAACAACTTGGATTAAATCGGTCAGAATTCTTCCCATTTAGCTAAATATGAGAAAAAAAATGCATGGGTGAAAGCTTAGGTTTTGGAGTCCTCTGTCTTTAAACCTCAATTTCATCTTTTGTTAATAATATTCAGCAAATTTCTTATCATTCTTAAGCCGTTTTTCTCATCTGGAAAATGAGGATAAGAATATTTTATTCTTTATTGTAGATTGTGAAATTAAATGATTAATAATTCATTCTTATTATTTTCTCTACTATTTTTCTTCTTTATAAACCCTCAGTGGCAATTACGCTTTACACCAATCCACCAAACAGGACACTGTAGTAAAATTCTTTCTAACTTGAATAAGGAAGAGAAAACAGACATTAATCATTTTATCTTTAATAAATAGAGGTGGCTCTTGGAACAACTGCATTATGTCAGTTGAACCTAATCTTATTCAAAACTGGAGTATCTTAAAAAAAATGTATAAGTGAGGCCGGGTGCGATGGCTCACGCCTGTAATCCCAGCACTTTGGGAGGCCGAGGTAGGCAGATCACGAGGTCAGGAGATCGAGACCATCCTGGCTAACACGGTGAAACCCCGTCTCTACTAAAAATACAAAAAGTTAGCCGGGTGTGGTGGTGGACGACTGTAGTCCCAGCTACTCGGGAGGCTGAGGCAGGAGAATGGTGTGAGCCCGGGAGGTGGAGCTTGCAGTGAGCCGAGATTGCGCCATTGCATTCCAGCCTGGGCAAGGAGCAAGACTCCGTCTTAAAAAAAAAAAAAATGTATAAGTAAATAGTAACTATCACGAAATAAGCAAATAATGGGCTTCCCTGTCATACTTTAACTGCGGCTTGATTTTAAATTATTATTATTATTATAACACTTTGCAGAAATACGTCTAAGTGTATTGTGAGGTATTTGTTCTTCCCCTGATTTACTGATTTAAGCTCATATTTTAACTTGGATTTTGGTTATGTTTATTTTCTGACTCATTATCTGAAAACATTAATAGATCGCTAAGAAGAAAGGAGAAAATACTTAATGGAGGCAAAACCCAAATCTATACTGTAATTGAAAATCTCATTTCTTCTAAAATTGCGCTTTAGTTTTCAAAGTAAAGAACTTGAATCATTATTAGCGGGCTCTGCTCTTTCTTGTCCATTTCTTGATGGCACTATTACAGATCGGAAGTCTCAAAATGTTGGGATCACTTTCATGTCTTTTTTAAATTTTAAAATTCCTTTCATTCCCTTTTTACTCATCTCATTTATCTTTCCATGTTCTCATTCCCATTTTGTACAATTCCATGCCATCTCTAGTGCATACATGTATATGTATGTGTGTGTATATACACACATGCATGTGGAGGTACACGCACACATGCACATACATATATGTATATTTACCATTCTTATTAGCATGGCGTTTCATTGCCAGGAATATTTTATATAAAAATATTAACCTATCCCCTTACACTCTGCCCACCTGCACTTCCCCTCAGTGTTACCTATCTTAATAAATTGATTGTATTGGGCTATTCAAACTAGACACTAGGGAATTCTCATCCTATTCATCTCTCATATCCGAAGGCAACATACAAGATAATTCCCCTCTGAAATGTTCTTATTTAACCCCATCCCTATCTTTCCTATCCAGTTGGTATCCTCAAAACTTTAGTCAATAGTGGGAAGAGCAGGGATGAGCAGATTCATTGGCACAAATATATGATTTGATAGAAAAAATATGACCTAGTGTTAGATAGATCAGTAGGATGACTGCAGTTTCCAATAATCTAGTGTACATTTCAAAATAGCCAGAAGAGAATAATTTGAACATTGCCAGGATAAAGAAAAGACAAATATTTAAAGTGATTATATCCCAAGTACATTGATTTGATCTTTGCAAATTACATGAATGGATTAAATTATCACATGTATCCCCAAACTATGTACGTTTATTTTGCATCAATAAAATAAAATAAAAACAAATCCAAAATAAACCTTCAGTCACGAGCTCTCATTTAGCTGTACTGAATTTAACTCTGAGATACGACAATGGGGAAAGATCCAGAGCCATGTTACTGCTGCTTCTTTCAATAGTTCTTCATTCTGTACCTTCCATAAAAAAGGTTTCTCATATTCCTTGGTCTAACATTCAAAACTTTCCAACATGCGGTCTCTGCCTCCTTTTCCATACGTGTCTCTGGTTACACAACCATCCCCTAATATAATAGATACTAATTATCTCCCTGCACATAGGTTACATTCCACCCTGTCTGCTCTTAGAATCCAAATGAAGAGTTTTCACAACCCTTTTTATGTATCCATGTTGCTATCACAACCCCGCTCAAGGACAAAGGTGTATTCTACCTCTTTCCATAACACATTCTAGAGACGGCCCAGTTCCCTTCATCTTTCATCACAGCATAATACATCTTCCTTGATTTGATGATTTATCAGAGACTGCTGTGAAATGAAGTAAGTTCTAGGTATATCTAGTTTTATTCTTACGGTTGTAAGTTTCATTTTAGTAAAATGGTGCCTTTATTCTGATTATACGTTATACATATAAAATCACAGAAATTTCATATAATATCTGGTGGTACATGGAAGGAAATGAAATATTCTACAATATCTTCTCCTATATATGATTATTAACGTGCCCCTTCAATTTTCATGATATAATTTAGAGTATATAAGGGTTTTTGCATATCATTAAAAAGCTTTGTATATCGTTAAAATCACGCATTTTAATATGCAGGGTATTCCATTTTTCATATTTACTTAATACATTTAACATTTTACCTATTGCTAAACAGTTAAGTTGTTTCTTATATTTGGTCTTTTTTTTTTTTTTTTGAGACAGAGTCTCTCTCTGTTATCCAGGCTAGAGTGCAGTAGTATGATCTCAGCTCATTGCAACCTCTATCACCCAGGTTCAAGCAATTCTCGTGCCTCAGCCTCCCAAGTAGCTGGGATTACAGGTATGCGCCACCATTCTGGCTATTTTTTTTTCTTTTTTTGTATTTTTAGTAGAGACAGGATTTTGTCACATTGCCCAGGCTATTCTCGAACTTCTGGCCTCAAGTAATCTGCCCACATCAGCTTCCCAAAGTGCTGAGATTACAGGTGTGAGACACCACACCTGGTCATTATATTTGTTGTTTAATATGATACTGTAGTGAAAAGACTTAATTCTTGGGCCACATCTCTGATTTATTTAAGATATATTCCTATAAATTTAGATTTTTCCTAAAAGAGAAATTTCTTGGCCAATATATCAACAAATATTTCAGGCTATCACAACATATTGTCAAATATGTTATCTATAATGTTTTATTTTTTGATGCCTGTATGTGATTAGGAGAGGCCTTTCCCCTCCATTCACGGAAGCACTGTGAATTATCTTTTTTTAACATATTCTAATTTTATAGCAGAAAATGTATGTGACAATTAAATTTATATTGTTGTGTATATTAGTGGAAATAATTTTGTATATTATTAAACAACATACTGCCTTTAAATTTTGTTTTCATACCATTTGTCTTTTTTAAAATATCAGCATGTTTAAGGTTTTAACAAACTTTTTTTTGTTCTCTTTTAGAGGTGGCATCTCAGCTCTGTCACCAAGCTGGAATGTAGTGTTGGGCTCTAGTGATCCTCCTACCTAAGCCTCCCAGGTAGCTGGTCCTATAAGTGCACACCACCACACCTGGTTAATTTTGTTCACTTATTTTACAGATGAAGTCTCATTATGTTGCCTAGGCTGGTCTCAAACTCCTGCGCTCAAGTGATTCTCTTATTTTAACCTTCCAGAGTGCTGAGATCGCAGACATGAGTCACCACATCTGGTCTAAAAACTAATTTGTTAAATGCTTCTTGAATATTAAAAGAAGTAGCTGTTTTACATAGTTATAACAAATATTATTTTCTTAACTTTTAAATCGTGTAGGCATAGGTAATTTGTCTCATTTTTTCTTTCACAACAATTAAAACAGAATTTTGGGCAAAGTAGTTGCTAAATACATGTGTATAGTTGAATTTATTAATCTCAAAGTAAAAAATAATAGTTACGATTTAAATTTACTGGTAAGTTTGGATAATAAAACTTTCATCTCTCACAATCTAAGTTCAGAGCTTTTTTTCCTTTATAAAGCTGGTAAAAGTGATCCAAATATCTCTTTTCCAGGTAGAAGATGCTTTCATTCCAGGGGCCTCTAGCCAGAGCCTGTTCATTATGCACACTATCCCAAACCTAATACATAACATAGTAAATTATGATAGGTTAATTTATACTTTGATTTTGAAGTTATATTGTGATATACTTTTTTTTTTTTTTTTTTTTTTTTTTTTTTGAGACGGAGTCTTGCTCTCTCGCCCAGGCTGGAGTGCAGTGGCCGGATCTCAGCTCACTGCAAGCTCCGCCTCCCGGGTTTACGCCATTCTCCCGCCTCAGCCTCCCTAGTAGCTGGGACTACAGGCGCCCGCTACCTCGCCCGGCTAGTTTTTTTGTATTTTTTTTTAATAGAGACGGGGTTTCACCGTGTTAGCCAGAATGGTCTCGATCTCCTGACCTCGTGATCCGCCCGTCTCGGCCTCCCAAAGTGCTGGGATTACAGGCTTGAGCCACCGCGCCCGGCCCTGTTGTGATATACTTTGATAATTATATTTAGAATATAATTTTGATTAGGACGTTGGTATTAAAACTTGTCTTACCAGCTTTTGCTTTATTTTAATAACAGTTTCATTGACAACATTGGCTTCTAAAATTGTGTAGAAATATTAACTTTGTTGGCAAAAAAATAAAGTGTTTATGAAGAAAATGTGAAAAGGATGAAAGAGCAAGTTCTTGTTTCTGCCAGGCGAATTCGAAGTACAGTCTGATCCTTTGTAGTGTGAGCACTTGCATTAAAGACAGAAAAAAAAAAAAACTATATGACAAACAAAATGCAAGTTTTTACTGTTTTATTTTCTATAGCGGATAGTTTTTGCTATCGACTATTTTTAGTGGAGTATTTCAGATAATGCTTTATTCCGAATGTTATTTTCCTTGCTTAACATTAAGCTAATCCCTCTCTGTGTATTGGAAGTGTGTTCTTGGGCAAAGCACATCACACTTGAAAGGAAAGCCCACAGGAGTGATTGCTGTGGGGATGCCATTTTTCTATGTCCCAGGATAGCTCCTGAGCACAGGTACAGAAAATCGATGGAAAAAGAGACAGCCATGTATCCAAGTCAAAAAAGCTTTTATTTAGAGACTTAAATTTGAAAAAAATATAGACAGAACACTCTCTACCATGAGCATATATGCACTAATACTAGAATATCACATTTGAAGTTAAGCATTATGGGATTTAAAAAATATAACACAGATGGAAATAGAGAGCACAGAACGCCAAAGAACAAACAAGGCAAGATCTACCATGTGGTATTGCTTTTAGTTTTTCTGATTGCCACCTTCCCTGATATGGTTTTGCTCTGGGTCCCCACCAAATCTCATCTCAAATTGTAATCCCTGGTGTTCAGGGAGAGACAGGGTAGCAGGTGATTAGATCATGGGTGCAGTGCCCCGCCCCATGCTGTTCTCATGATAGTGAGTGAGTTCAAATGGGATCTGATGGTTTAAAAGTGTTTGGCATTTCCCCCCTCGTTGGTCTCTCTCCTGCTGCCACATAACATGTGATTTGCTTCCCCTTTGCCTTCTGCCATGATTGTAAGTTTCTTGAAGCCTCCCAAGCCATGTGGAACTATAAGTCAATTAAATCACTTCTCTTTATAAATTACCCAGTGTCTCTTCATAAATTACCAAACGCCTGGCACCACAAGTTTGCAGCACTGCTATAAAGATACCTGAAAATGTGGAATCAACTTTGGAACTGGGTAACGGACAGAGGTTGGAATAGTTTGGAGGGCTCAGAAGAAGACTGGAAGATGTGGGAAAGTTTGAAACTTCCTAGAGACCTGTTGAATGGTTTTGACCAAAATGGTGATAGTGATATGGGCAATGACGTTTAGGCCGAGGTGGTCTCAGATGGAGATGAGGAACTTATTGGCAACTGGAGCAAGCGTCACTCTTGTTATGCTTTATCAAAGAGACTGGTGGTATGGTGCCCTACTCTAGAGATCTTTGTAACTTTGAACTTGAAAGAGATGATTTAGGAATCTGGCAGAATAAATTTCTAAGCAGCAAAGCATTCAAGAGGTTAGCTGGCTTTTTCTGAAAGCATACAGTCATATATGCGTTCACAAAGATATGATTTGACATTGGAACTTATGTTTAAAAGGGAAGCAGAGCATAGAAGTTTAGAAAATTTGCAGCCTCTTCATGCAGTAGAAAAGAAAAACTCATTTTCTGGGGAGAAATTCAAGCCTGCTGCGATGTCTTGCTTCCCCTTTGCTTTCCGTCATGATTGTAGGTGTCCTGAGGCCTTCCCAGCCATGTGGAACTGTGAGTCAATTAAATTTCTTAATAAATTACCCAGTCTCAGGTAGTTCTTTATAGCAGTGTGAAAACAGATTAATACATGCCCTAAAGAGAAGGAGTAGGCTATTATCATCAGAATTACATTATCAGTTATTCAAAAATATTGTAATTCACTTTACTTATTTCCATTTATGTTGATGTGTTATTTGTCATTTTTATTATCTGTTGAAAAGTTGTATATTTTAGTTCTTTTATTTTTTACCGCAGTGGTAGACAAGGGATCTGTTAACATTTTGTATAAAGGGCTGGGTAGTAGATATTTTAGTCTTTCTGGACAATTCAGTCTCTGTCACAACTGCTCCGTGCTGCTGTTGTGGCACAAACACTGTTATAAACAACCACAAACAAATGAATGCAGTTGTGTTCCAGTAAAATCTTATTGACATAATAGGCAGCAGGCTGGATTAGACTCATGGGTCATGGTTTGACAACCTCTATTTTAGACCAATAATTCTAAAACATGTTTAATGTTATGGATATTATATTTTCTGTTGTAGGAAAGACAGTAATTTCTATTTTCTGATACTTTTCCACGTTTCTTTAGGAACACATGTAATTGGGTCATTTAGTTCAGAGCTAACACCAAAATAAAATGGATAATAGCAAGATACAGTGTCTGCATGTATTTTTTAAAATTCCAATTATACATGATCTAGGACCCACTCATCAGGGATTTGAAAGCAACTCTAAGCTTAATCAACTTTCAGTGGTGACTCTATCCAACATTGGAATCTAATAAAACCCCTGGGTTGGAAATTAGAGATGGTCATTACTTTACTACAATATTAGGTTCTGGTACTCCTTGTCCATATCAAGTGAGACCTTCCAGGCTGGACAGCTAGGTTGGTGATATCCCATTGCCCATACTGGACTCAGCACTATGGCTTCCAAAGCTGTGGCTTTTAATACTTTTTCCTCTTCTCCACCCTCCTATGCAGCCATCACTGTACTACTTTATCATAGTTTTGCAGTTGGTACACAAAGAAGCATCAGTGATCATCCTGTTTAAATTTCCCTGTGGCAATATTGTAGAGCAAATGACTTAGACTTTGGAAATTTACAAACAATAAAAACAACAAAAATCATTATGAGAATAATATGATTCCCTGTGAATAGGACTAGGTATAAAGAATAGGTTTGAAATTCACTCCTTTTTTTCTGAAAACTTAGTAGGAGGCAATATGAAAGCAAGAGGAACCACATTAGAAAATAGGTTATTTTCTTAAGACTCTGAGAGAAGTCCTATTTAAAGAAGAGATGTATCTTTTCCCGCATGATGTATCTTTTAGGATTTCCCAGTTCTTCCAAAATGAATTTCAGGCACACTATAAAATCTGCTAAGACTGAAGAGCCAGTGTGGACAAAAAGAGAACTGGTAGTCTCTGGGCAACTTTAGAGAAAAGCAGCCATAAATAGTGAAGGCGATGCACTGGAGAGTCAGGTCAATATCAGAAGTCCAGTGAGCACTGTGTCATGAGAAGTGACTGGGGAACAATGACATGATGTTGTCTAGCTACTGCTAAGGAAACTGAAGACAGATGTAGACTAAAACCTATTGCTTTCCTACAGTATCCTAGGGAAAATTTCAAAAGTGGTTGTGAAAGACCCATGGATTATGTATAAAAGGATTATAAATTAGAAATAACCTAATGGCCATGAATATTTAATATCTATGCTTAACCAGAAGATTAAGCATATTATGGTATAAAATATCACAGGATACTCTGATGTGAAATGTGATGCAGACTCACATATACTGGCATGTTAAAATATACACCCTATATAGTTGAGTGAAATAAAAATTAAAAAGTTTTACTTTTAATTATGATGTAGAATGATGTGAAAGATCTTTTCTTCGATGGTTCCAATTAGAATAACCTGAAAAACAAAAATTAATGTGTCTCCAAGGCCAAAAAAAAGCAGTAAAAGAAAGAAAAGTTTGTTGAATATACAGACAGAGCCATAAAAGCTTTCCCATAAGAAGCAACATCTGCTTCGAATACTGGTCTACAGAAGAGTGGGTCTGCTGTAAATAAAGTGCTTTTTGGTGATGAGAAATTACACACAAAAGCAGACGATGAGTATACAGTGTTTAGATTTTAGAGCCCTAGCAGAGTTGCATATAAAAGTAAACCAAAAATATAAGAAACCACAGCCAAACACCAAACTAGCTTAAATATCGGTAAGATCAGAAAGACAGTGGATGTCTCAAAGTTTGGGAGTTGGTCTAGTTGGATATACATTCAGTATAGTTAAGGCTATGACCCAGTCCCAGCTGATAGGAGGAATTTGAATTATTAGTTTGGTATCCAAACTGCTAGACAGAGAATACAACTTGCTATAAACAAAACATAAAGTATATATTATAGTTACTTCTCCACTGCTTATTTTAAAATATACTCTATCTGTAATAGTAAGAAGTTACAGGCATGCAAGAAAAGCTGTGATACATCATATGAATCAAAACCATCAATAAAAATAATCTCATAGATGACCCAGTAATAAAAAAAACTATCAAAGACTTTAGAAAAACTATTAGGAAGATGTTAAAAATTTTTAAGAGAAGACTGATATAATTAGTGAAGACATAGAGCATTTTGTTAGAAAAATAGAAAATATAAAGAAAACACAACTGGAAATTCTAGTATGGAAAAATAGAACATCTGAAATTAAAAATATTATTGGATCTGAGTAGAAATAATCAATAGAAAGTATTCAAATGGAAACGTTCCCCAAAAAAGTTTTAAAAAATTGAATTCCATAACCTAGGGGACAATATTAAGCAATCTAACATGTAAGTAATTAAAATCACATGAGTGGAGAATAAAATCATTGAAGGAAAAAACTGCTGAAATTTTAAAAATGTGGCTTAAAACAATTCAAATGTAAGAAGTCCAAAAATACTAAGCTGAATGATACAAAGATTATACAAAGAAATATAATTGTCAATTTGCCAAAAGAAAAGATAAAGAATCTTAAAAACAGAAGACAGAGACTGACAGCTGACTTCTCATCAGAAACAATACAAGTCAGAAAACAATGGAATGGCCTCTGGTGGAGAGAGGGCACATATCATCTCCCAAGACATAGATATCTGGTAAAAATATTCGATGGAGAGAAGAGAGAAATGGAAAATATTTAGATAAACAAAACCTAAAGAGTGTGTTGGTCACAGATTCCCACTAAAACAAATAATAAAGAATTCTTTAGGCTGAAGAGAAATAGTACAAGATGGAAAAATATCTAGTAGAAGAAATGAGGAGCAAAAGAAATGGTAATTATATCATTTGGCATCCCAATCCGAGTCTTAGGTACCATTTTTTTTTTCCCAAGCAGGGCAATAACCTTGATGGGTTTGAGAATTCACTCTTGCCTTCCCTGCTACTCTTATACTTAAGGCTTGGATGTAGCCTTCTGGTTTTTTTTGCCCTCTGGTTACAGGAGATGAGAGTTTCTTTCTATGCTTCCTAGGAGGTCCTTTGACTTTTCATACTTTGTCTTGAATTGGTGATTAATAATCTTTAGCCTTTCCTTGTCATTGTCTAATGCACCAATAGAACCCAGTGAGAGCTATCTGGTTTCTGAATCCTTACTTATACGGCCTTCCCTGAATAAGTCTAGTTAGTCCCTTTGGCATGTCCTCTTCTGACATTGTTCTATTACAGCTCCTACCTGTGGATGTTTTAACACTCCTGATGCTACAACCAGGGGTACTCCTCGCCTGCTGGCTATCAAGTGATCCAGCTCCAAAATACTCTTTAGAATCTGCCTCACAGGACCTCCTTCTGTACCAGCCATCATTGGTCAGATCCCAAAAACACATTCTGAGACAGAGATTTGCCTACAGGAAATTAATTGGGAAACAGTCTTTGAATCAACACCTAGGAGGGAAGCTGGGGTGGGCAGAAGAAAAAGTTAAATTGTGATCCAGTTGCAACAGAGCTCAGTGAATCCTAAAGGAGAGCTCCATTGCTTGGATGGCCTTTAAAGTTATTCAATACTGGGGCAAACTTTTGAGGCCTTTATACTCCCACGTTAATTGGTCAGGCATTCTCAGTGCACCTAGGGGGAGGCATGCCCTTGAGCTAGGCAGATCCCTTTGACCAAGAGCCCTTCCTGAAGCAAGTCAGCTGAAGCCATCCACAGCCAACCACCAGAGACTGAAGGTGTTGCAGTCTTGAACAAGTGGATCTCAACGGCATCTGCAGCAACTCTGTCATCCACCTCTGAGGAGCCAGGGTGAGCTTTTTAAAAGGATTGTTTAACAGACCCAACTCACTTTCTGCTAATAGTTTATTATGTCCTATGAAGACCTGCATGCGCTGTTTCCCTTTCACTGACTTCTGTTAAATAACATCAGTCTTTTCTGCTTTCCAGGCCCTTTCCCAAGCCCTTGTACTCGTTTCTTTAGCCCTTTATCCTCTTTCCTAACATTGTTTGTTTGCTGGATCTTTCTTGTCAAATGTCACTTCTTAAGAGACTTTTGCCTGCCCACTCCATCCAAAGTTCCCTGCTCACCTATCTCACTTTCTTCAACTGTGCATCATCTCATTGTTTTATTTCCTAGGCAGCACTTTTCACTGTTTGTTATCCCTCTGTGTTCCATGTCTCCATTAAAGCGTAAGCTTGATGAAGAGAAGGAATGTGTTAGTGAGGTTCCCTACAGTATCTCCAGTGACTGGCGTGGGGCATGCACATGGTGGGTTTTCTGTAAATATTTGTTGAACAAGCAAATGAATCAATCTCACCAGGCTTAGAATCTTTGTAGGCATTTTCACAAGGCTTATCATATCTTCTCATCCATAGTCAGAACTTCCTCTGTTTTCCAATAAAAGTACAGAAGCAATTAGACTGAAAATAAATACATTAACTAGTTTTATCTTGTTAGCCATGAATTTTAACTTCATGAACAGAGGACTTCAAGGTAGAGCAATGATGCTATATTCAGGCAATATTTCTCAGCACATATTGAACATTGGGGAATATAGTAGGTCTATGTCAGGTTGTTTTTGTTTGTTAATTTTTTAAACTTTCCCAGAAATCAATTCTTAACCCAAGAGGGAGAGTCTCAAAATGCACTGCTTTCTACCTCTCACCTTCACTGTGAAAGACTATGCCAACCATCTCTCCAGCTGACTCTCTCAGTAATGTTTTCCCAGATGTGAAATTCTCATCAATGAACTGTGGAAGTGTGTGAGATCCCCTTACATTTTTGCTTTTTTTTTTTTTTTTTTTTGTGAAAAATTTAAGATGCACAACTTGTAAGCAAGATGACATGAGTACTTTCCATTTTATTTCTACTGGACTTCAATGATAGTGATTCTGTCAGAACAAATCCAGTTCACATTATAATTTAATTGAATGTAACTCAGCTAGCTTGGTGTTCTTAATATTGCTTTACCAACCCAGAGCTGAGTCTGTGAGTACCCTAAAGAGAATTCCAGAAATTCACAGTTCTGCTGAAGGACACAGGATATCTCTTTCACTGACTCCTACCTGCTGTTAGAAAAATTCTTACTCTGCCACAGTATTCTGTGATCTTTCTGGGTTCTGCTTCTTTGAGGCCATTGCCAACTGATATGTGACTTTACTCTCTGACTTGGGTTTAATTTTTAGTTTCTCCCTGAAGGGTGCCTAAAAAATGATCTTCAGATCAATCCTCGTAGATTCAATGCCAGCTTTTAATCCATCACTGAACCCAGTCTGGGTTAGACATCCAGCCTCTGACATGATCTTCAAGAAATTGAAGACTTTGTGTTTGCATAATAATTTCTACATATCTTACATCAGAGAAAAGGAACTGGTGTTATCAAGGACTTCTTGTACATCAGATGCTTTAGAGAGAAACTTTTATGTAATCCTTGCATTACTCTGAGTCAATAATGTCCATATTTTATCAAAAGGATACAAGCTTAGAAAAACTATTGTGCCCAAGACCACTGTTTATAAATTATAGCAACTATAATTAGATTTAAGCTGTAGAACCAGAGAACCAATGCTCCTGCTGTCCAAATATGATATAAACTTTGAGAAAAGACAATTCTGAGAAGAAAGTTTGTTTTCCAGTGCCTTCAGTCTTGCAATGCTGCCTCTTTCCTTTCTTAACAGCACCTAATTTTTGTTGTTACTGAACACACTTTGACATCTGCTTCTGGAAGATCTAATAACCTAATTTAAATATAAGCCAAGAAATACTAATGCAATGCATGGCCTTTTCCAAGAGCTTTTAAATTATCATGAGTTAACTACATCCTCAATAAAAGGAGCATGTACAAATTCTAAATTTAGGCATTTTATTCTTAGAGTAGGAGATATTTTCTTAGTGGAAAAAGAGTATTCTTGAAATTGAATCATAGAGGCATATCATGCACTCTGGGTTTGATAAAAGTAGTGCTGACCCTATCCACTAATAACTGTACCATCGTAGATGGGGATTCATTATAGCATGGCTAGGTGTTCTATGCGTTCAAATTCACACAATATCAAGAAGTCTGTCTCAAATCCATGTTAGTAAGTTAAGTAATTATGTAATTAACTAAACTGAATTCACGAAATATTCCCTGAAGCAAAAGTTCATATTCAATTGGTATAAAATGTATTTTCCTCAGTATGAGTATTACCAATGCCTCCATTATAAGCTTGATAGAGTCTCCTTATTGTTAATACAGTCTGGCCTCTAACATTTACAAATTTTGATGTAATATCTTGAGTTTAACACTGATTTCTTTTTCTCAAAATTCTCATTTAATCAGCTCTAGATACATTTAAGAAAATATGATTCTATCTTAGATAGACCTTTTCCTCAGCCTGTGTTGATTTTGATCTTAGCATCAGGGAGCCAGGCTCCTATATTCCAGAAAGGTTTTTTTTTTTTTTTTTTTAGCAAAATCATTTATGTAAAATAGATACAGAACAAGATATTGAATTTTAAAATTCTAAATTTATCTTGCTAAGTTAAAAATAGAATAACAATTGATAATAATATGATTTATTATTGTCTATAATATTATATTTTAAAAAGGTATGTAATACAATTTTCAGGTTAAACTAGAAACATTGATAATTCTAATCTCAAAAGATATCATTCCAAAAGAGAATTGTTGTTTTCAGTGTGACCAATTAAGATTATCATTCCTGGCTTGATGATAAAACTTCTGAAAGGTGGTTCTTTTATTTTTATTACACTTTAAGTTCTGGGGTACATGTGCAGAACATGCAGGTTTGTTACATAGGTATGCACATGCTGTGGTGGTTTGCTGTACCCATCAACCCATCATCTACACTAGGTATTTCCCCTAATGCTATCCCTCCTGTATTCCCCCACCCTCCAATAGGCCCTGGTGTGTGATGTTCCTCTCCCTGTGTACATGTGTTCTCACAGTTCGACTCCCACTTATGAGTGAGAACATGTCATGTTTGGTTTTCTGTTCTTCTGTTAGTTTTCTGAGAATGATGGTTTGCAGCTTCATCCATGTCCCTGGCAAAGGACATGAACTCATCCTTTTTTATGGCTGCATAGTATTCCATGGTGTACATGTGCCACATTTTCTTTATCCAGTCTATCATTGATGGGCATTTGGGTTGGTTCCATGTCTTTGCTATTGTGAACAGTGCTGCAATAAACACAGGTGTGCATGTGTCTTTATAGTAGAATGATTTATAATCCTTTGAATTATATACCCAGTAATAGGATTGCTGGGTCAAATAGTATTTCTGGTTCTAGATCCTTAAGGAATTGCCACACTGTCTTTCACAATGGATGAACTAATTTACACTCCCACCAACAGTGTAAAAGCATTCCTATTTCTCCACATCTTCTCCACCATCTATTGTTTCCTGACTTTTTAATGATGGCCATTCTAACTGGCATGAAATGGTATTTCATTGTGATTTTGATTTGCATTTCTCTAATGACCAGTGATGATGCCACTTTGGCCACTTAAATGTCTTCTTTTGAAAAGTGTCTGTTCATATCTTTAGCCCACTTTTTGATGTTTTTTTTTTTTCTTTTAAATTTGTTTAAATTTTTTTTAGATTCTGGATATGAACCCTTTGTCAGATGGATAGATTGCAACAATTTTCTCCCATTCTGTAGGTTGCCTGTTTACTCTGAATATAGTTGTTTGTTTTTTTGTTTTGTTTTGTTTTGTTTTTTCCTGTGCAGAGCTCTTTCATTTAATTAGATCCCATTCCCATTTGTCAATTTTGGCTTTTTTTGCCATTGCTTTCAGTGTTTTCATCATGAAGTCTTTGCCTATGCCTATGTCCTGAATGGAATTGCTTAGGTTTTCTTTTAGGGTTTTTATGGTTTTAGGTCTTACAGTTAAGTCTTTAATCCATCTTGAGTTAATTTTTGTATAAGGTATAAGAAAGGGGTCCAGTTTCAGTTTTCTGCGCATGGCTAGCCAGTTTTCCCAACACCATTTATTAAATAGGGAATCCTTTCCCCATTGCTTGTTTTGGTCAGGTTTGTCAAAGATCAGATGGTTGTAGATGTGTGGTGTTATTTCTAAGGCCTCTGTTCTATTCCACTGGTTTATATAGCTGCTTTGGTACCAGTACCATGCTCTTTTGGTGACTGTAGCCTTGTAGCATAGTTTGAAGTCAGGTAGCATGATGTCTCCAACTTTGTTCTTTTTGCTTAGGATTGTCTTGGCTATGCGGGCTCTTTTTTGGTTCCATATGAAATTTACAGTAGTTTTTTTTTTTTCCAATTCTGTGAAGAAAGTCAATGGTAGTTGAATGGAAAAATGGTTCTTAAAATAAATACCATATTCATAATTTTTATCCTACCTCTCCTATTTTTATTAAAATCTCTATTCTAATTGGCATTAATTTTCTCAATTCAGCCATAAATTGCCACATTATTTGTCCTCCGTGTTAAGTCTTGTGTAAAAAGACTGTTTTCTATTTGTTTCAAAAAACCAAAAACCAATAAAACTGAAACCTAACACCTATTACAAAGTCTGACATATACTGCAAAAGATCATTGTTATTCACATTACTCACTGTGATGCTATTTCTTTCCAACTCTATTGCTTATTTCAATTTTGAAATCCAAATCAGTAACTTTGCTTGTTGTCATTGAAAATAATTTTCATTTATTTTTGCACCGTTTAGTTTTTACCCACTCATATTTTCTTTTTCATTTTCTTAATTCACATAGTCATGTTTTCCTTATGAGGATTAAATTTGCCTAAGGATGTTAAAAAAGATTACTCCTTGTTATTGTTACCCTTTTATATCATTTGATTCAACTTAGGATTTTTAAAACCGTTGCAGAATAAAATTGCCTACATTTTTTATGAGCAACAAAGAAATTTGTTTATTGTAATAAAAACTGATATTTAAACTAGTTTTTCTACAAGTTACAGTAGTTAAAGGTGTTCTAAGTACTTTTGTGTAACATGTTTTTTTTTTGCCAGAAACCTCTGGTACAGAATCTCATACAAAGTAGGTATTTTCTTTTTTCTTTTTTATTTTTTTGAGATGGAGTCTCACTCTGTCACCCAGGCTGGAGTGCAGTGGTGCGATCTCGGCTCACTGCAACCTCCGCCTCTGGGTTCAAGTGATTCTCCTGCCTCTGCCTGCTGAGTAGCTAGGATTACAAGTATCCGCTACCGTGCCCAGCTCATTTTTGTATTTTCAGTAGAGATGGCATTTTGCCATGTTGGCCTGGCTGGTTTCGAACTCCTGACCTCCGGTGATCTGCCCTCCTCGACCTCCCAAAGTGCTGGGATTACAGGCGTGAGCCACCGCGCCTGGCTAGTATTTTCATTTTTAAACCAATAGTAATAGGCCTTGAAATTTTTTGCAAGAATCTATAAAGCCAATCCTAATATTCTGCAAATAAACCAAAATGGCTCCATTCTGATAAGCCCTTTAAGTAAATCTTTTCATGTAAAATATTATCAAATATATTTCAGCAATTATCTGATCAAAGCCCCACTTAAAAGAGGCATAACATGATTTAAAACTTTTAATTTTGCAATTCTATGTACAAAATAAAATTTTAAAACTTTATATACTATATAATTTCTACTGAGGTAGATTGTTTATATTAAGGACCCACCTTAATGGTTTTCATGAATCAAAGTCCTTTGCTTTGTGGTTCTATAGCTCCTTGTCATGCTGACTCATGACTGGTCCATGAGCTTGCTTCGGCAATTAATGTTAGCACATATGATGATAGCAGAGGCTTGAATTTGACTTGTGCATTTCTACTTTCTCTTCTGGACCCCTGCCACTATCACAAGAATGTACTCAGCTAGCCTCCTAGAGTACTATGAGAGATGTGCGGAAGAACGCTCAACTGCACAGCAAAGACCGTCTTAAAACAGCGTGCCCCCAGCCTACCAAACCAACTACCTGCAGATGCATGAGAAAACCCAGCCAGTCTCAGTCAGTCCTGGCTCAGATGAGCAGAGCAAGTCTGCTAACCCATAAAGCTATGAGAAATAATATACATCGGCCATTGTAAACAACTAATTTTTCACGTGGTTTCTTATGCAGCATTACTGAAGGGATACATAATTGATACATTTACTCTGTATTTTTTCATTGCTTTTAAGAAAAAGGAATTGCTTCATAATTGTTACCATTATCATCAGCATCGTTATTATTAAGTTTCCACATAATTTATGCCAATACTCTCGACCTTGGCTATTTGGGATAGGTATAAAGTATTTTTTAGGTAAGGTATGCACATTGTTTTTTCTAAGATCTAATACCACTGGACACTTACTAGACGGTAGCAAGTACAGTGTAAACATAACTTTTATATGCACTGGGAAACCGATAAATCAGTGTGACTCACTTTATTGCAATTTTCACTTTATTGCAATGGTCTAGAACCAAACGTGCAATCTCTCTGAGGTTTGCCTGTACTAAATTCTGAAATGGCATGGTGGGAATGACAAAGTCTTAATAAGCTACTATTCTCTTGGAGCAATTTGTTTTTAAGTGTTAAATTATCTAAATAATTCTTCATTTTCTAAGCATTACTATTATTTACAGTTTTATTTGAAAAGGACTAAGACAATTTATTATGGTCCTAATTTTTTGTGATATTAAATGAGTAACCAGTATATTTCTATGACAAGACTTTCTGCATGCCTTTAGGATTACAGCTTCAGATAGTCTACAGTTCAGAGAGTCTACAGTTAAAATAGTTTACAGTTCTGATAGAAATAGAAGTCTGTAGTGTTTTACTTTTGTTTTTTTCATTTGTGGAAAAGATTTAAAGCTCTAGGAGGGTTTTTCACTATTAAATATTTTACGAAAGAAAAGAAAGAGAAAAAAAGAATATCTCATGGACTGTCAAGAATGCACAAATAGATTGTAGTCATAAGGTTGATGTGTCATTTTGTACATTTCCCCAGATCCTGGTAGTGGAGTGACTTAACGAGTGTAATATTGTCATAAAGGGACAGTGAACAAAAACAAAGAGAAACAACAAATAAGAAAACTCTCCCTCATCTTTTTCTCTGAACAGACTGCCTAATTATAATGTATGAACACCATCAGAAATGTTTAAAGAAATGCTGGAAGCACTAACAGTTTTTCAGAAATTGCAGAGAAATGCTCATCACTAGCCATTAAATTCTATTCAATATTTTGTTTTGTTTTGCTCTGAAGAATCAGTTCAACAGAGCAAAGAAATCTGAAACCATTGTGAACTCAGCCCAAAGTCATCTTTACTCTTCTGCTTGTTCTTAGACATAGTGAACTGAGGCAAATTAAGTACGTGACTGGGAAAGAAAACTTGCAACATGTTACAAACATAAGACTCATGCGATTTCAAATCATCAAGAAAACACAGCTCAATGGACATATGATGAAAATAGGTAATTGAAAAGAAAAGATAATATAAATGGCTAATCTGTATGTGTAAGCATTCGGTCTAATAGCAATCAGACAAATTTAAAAGAAAAATGTTGTATAATATTTTCCCATTTAAGAAACCACACAATTTATCTTTGAGAGTATTGAGGAGGCTTCAGGAAACGGATCCTGCCCTCAATGTAATTGGGCAAAGTCACTTTGGAAGGCAACACAAAAGTTCATTACAATTAAAGTGAGCACACTTTATGATTTCAAAGTTCCTCCTTCTCCACTAGAAAAACCTTTCCACTTTTCCACAGGAAGGCATATATATGGGTGTTGATTTTGGTCATGTAATGTAGTAATAAATAATAAAAATAATTGGGATGCCCGTCGCTGGAGAAATGACAAAAGTTGTCAATGTTCATATTATGGTATTATAGTCACAAGAAACAAAATGGAAGCACATTTCTTGTGTACCAAAATAGAAAAGATAAATAACATGTACTGTTGGGTGAACAAGCAGATTTTGTACTTCGATAGCTGATAATACAATAGTCAGATATATCCAGCAAAAGGCAATTGTGTACAGAACATCTAGAAATGTTGGATGAGTTACTATAAACATGTTTAAATGCAAAACACGGTTACAAAGAAAGTAAATAAATTCTGCAGAGCAAAAGCAAAACAAAACAAATTAGAAACAAGCAAACAAGCAAAGCAAACAAAATAAAACACATGCAACCAGAGTGGTAAACTTATATAAAAAATTCAGTTTCATGATGGCATTTTTGGATATGTACAAGCAAAAGGCTTGCACTAGGTAGTTTTTATTTATTTATTTTTTGCTTTTAAAATTTTTTGACATGCTCATTAACTTTATTTTATTTTATTTTTTGAATGGGGTATTCATCCCCTTTAGTACTTATGCTTTGTATTGCAAACCATCCAATTATACCCTTTTAGTTGTTTAAAAATGTACAAATAAGTTATTTTGACTGTATGTCATCCTGCTGTGCTATCAAATAGTAGGTCTTATTCATTCTTTCTAACCATTTTTTGTATCCATTATCCATCCTCTCTCCCTCCCCAACCCCCAACAACCATTCCCAGCCTCTGGTAACCATTCTTCTACTCTCTATGTTCATTAGTTCAGTTGTTTTAATTTTTAGATCCCACAAGTAAGTGAGACAAAGTGATGTTTGTCTTTCTGCGCTTGGCTTATTTCACTTAACATAATGATCTCTGGTTTCATCCATGTTGTTGCAAATGACGGAATCTCATTTTTTTAATGGATGAATACTACTCCATTATGTATATATACCACATTTTCTTTATTCATTCATAAGTTGATGGACACTTAGGTTGCTTCCAGTGCTTACCTGCTGTGAACAGTACTACAATGAACATAGGCACGTAGATAGTTCTTCAATATACTGCTTTCCTTCCTTTTGGGTACATACCCAGCAATGGGATTGCAGGATCATATGGTAGCTCCAAACGGTTCTCCACACTGGTTGTACTAATTTACATTTCCACCAACAGTATACAAGGGTTTCCTTTTTTCCACATCCTCGCCAGAATGTGTTATTGCTTGTCTTTTGGATATAAGCCATTCTGAGGTGAGATGACGTTTCATTATAGTTTTGATTTGCATTTCTCTGATAATCCAGTGATGTTCAGGACCTTTTCATATGCCCGTTGGCCATTTGCATGTCTTCTTTTGAGAAATGTCTATTCAAATATTTGCCCATGTAAAAATTCAGATTATTAGACTTTTTCCTATAGAGTTGTTTGAGCTCCTTATTTACTCCGGTTATCAATTGCTTATCAGATGGGTAGTTTGTCAATATTTTCTCCAGTTCTGTCAGTTGGCTCTTCAATTTATTGATAGTTTCTCTTGCTGTGCAGAAGCTTTTTAACTTGATGTGATCCTATTTATCCATTTTTCCTTTAGTTGCCTGTGCTCATGGGGATATTGCTCAAGAAATTTTGCCCAGACCAATGTCCTGGAGGCCGGAGTGCAGTGGCGCGATCTCAGCTCACTGCAACCTTCACCTCTTGGGTTCAAGCGATTCTCCTGCCTCAGCCTCCCGAGTAGCTGGGACTACAGGTGTGCACCACCACACTCGGCTAATTTTTGTATTTTTAGTAGAGACAGATTTTCACCATGTTGTCCAGGATGGTCTTGATGTCTTGACCTAATGATTTGCTTACCTCAGCCTCCCAAAGTGCTGGGATTACAGGCGTAAGCCACCATGCCCTGCCAATATTTTCTTATAATAGGTTCATAGTGTGAGGACTTAGATTTAAGTCTTTAATTCATTTTGATTTGATTGTTGTATATGGTGAGAGATAGGGGTGTATTTTCATTCTTCTGCATGTGGATATCCAGTTTTCACAGCACCAATTATTGAAGAGACTGTCTTTTCACCAGTGTGGATTTCTTTCTGGATTCTCTATTCCATTCCATTGATCTATGTGTCAATTTTTATGCCAGTGCTGTGTTGTTTTTGTTACTAAAGCTCTGTAGTATAATTTGAAGTCAGGTAATGTGATTTCTCCAATATTGTTCTTTTTGCTTAGGATATCTTTGGCTACTATGGGTAGCCATAGAATTTTTAATCCATATAAATTATAGGACTGATTTTTGTATTTCTATGAAAAATGTCATTAGTATTTTGATAACGAGCACATGGAATCTGTAGATTGCTTTGGGTAGTATGGACATTTTAACAATATTGATTCTTCCAATCCATTAACACAAAATATTTTCCCTTTTTTTTTTGGTTTCCTCTTCAATTTCTTTCATCAGTGTTTTGAAGTTTTCATTATAGAGAACTTTCACTTCTTTGGTAAGTTAATTCCTAGGTATGTAGTTTTATGTGTGGCTATTGTAAATGGGATCACCTTTTTGTTCCTGTTTCAGATTGTTCACTGTTGGTATATAAAAATTCTACTTATTTTTGTATGCTGATTTTGTATCATGCAAATTTGTTGAATTAGTTTATAAGTTCTAACAGTTTTAATGTGTGGGTTATTTAGTTTTTTTCAAATATAAGATCATATCATCTGCAAACAAAAATAATTTGACTTCTTCTTTTGAATTTGAATGACCTTTATTTCTTTTCCTTATCTGATGGCTCTAGCTAGGACTTCAGTACTATGTTGAATAACGCTCATAACAGTGGGCCTCCTTGTTGTTTTTAAGATCTTAGAGAAAAGGCTTTCAGTATTTCCCCATTCAGTATACTATCTATGGGTTTGTCATATATGGTTTTTATTATATTGAAGTATTTTTCTTCTATACCCAGTTTTTAAAGAGATTTTATCATGAAGAGATGTTGAATTTTGTCAAATGTTTCTTCAGCATCAATTGAAATGATCATATGATTTCTATCCTTCATTCTGTTGATATGATTTATCACATTGATTCAATTGCGTGTTGAACCATGTGTGCATCGCAGGCATAAATCAAACTTGGTCATAATAAATGACTTTTCTAATGTATTGTTGAACTCGGTTTGCTAGTATTATGTTCAGGATTTTTGCATCAATATTCATCAGAAATATTGGTCTGTAGTTTTCTTTCTTTGATGTGCATTTGTCTGGTTTTGATATCAAGACAATACTGGTCTTGTAAAGTGAGTTTGGAAGTTACCCCACCTCATCTATTTTTTGGAATAGTTTGAGTAGTATTGGTATTAGTTCTTCTTTAAATGTTTGATAAAATTCAGCAATTAAGCCATCAGGTCCCAGGCTTTGCTTTGCTTGGAGACTTATTACAGTTTCAATCTCATTACTTGTTATTAATACGTTCAAGTTTTGGATTTTTTTCCTGGTTCAATCTTGGTAGGCTGTATGTGTCTAGGAATTTGTCTATTTTTTTTCCTGGATTTTCCAATTTATTGGCATATAGTTGCCCATAATAGCCATTAGTGATTATTTGAATTTCTGCAGTATCTGTTGTAATATTTCCTTTTTTATTTCTGATTTTATTTATTTGTATCTTCTCTTTTTCTTAGTTAGTCTGGTTAAAGGTTTCTCAACTTTGTTTAACTTTTCTAAAAATCAACTTTACGTTTCATCAATCCTTGTGCTGTTTTTTCTTTCAATTTCATTTATTTCTGCTCTGATTTTTATTACTTCTTTTCTTCTACTAATTCTGGGTTTGGTTTTCTCTTGCTTTTCCACTTCTTCGGGATGTATAATTACGTTGTTTATTTGGAGTTTTTCTATTTTTTTGATGTAGGCACTTATAGCTATAAACTTCAACTTCCATCTGAGTACTCTTTTTGCTGTATCCCATAGGTTTTGCCATTATCTTTTGTTTCAGGAAAATTTTCAATTTTCATCTTAATTTCTTCATTGGCCCATTAGTCATTCGGGAGCATATTATTTAATTTCCATAAATTTGTATAGTTTGCAAAAATTCCCCTGGTTATTAATTTCTGGTTTTATTCCATGTGGTCAGAGAGAATGCTTGATATTATTTCAATTCTTGGAATGATTTAAGACTTACATTGTCACCTATCATATGATCTGTCCTTGAGAATGATCCATGTGCTAAGGAAAAGAGTATGTATTTTGCAGTTCTTGAAAAAAATGTACTGTAAATATCTATTAGATCCATTTGGTCTGTAGTGCAGATTCAGTCCCTTATTTCTTTGTTGATTTTCTGTCTGGAATATCTGTCCAATGCTGAAAGCAGGGTGTGGAACTGTCCAGTTAAAACTGTATTGGAGCCTATCTCTCTCTTTAGCTCTAATAATAGTTGCTTTATATATCTGGGTGCCCAAGTGTTGGGTGTACATATATTTAAAATTATGTACATGCAACATATGCCTGTTGCATATACCCTTGCTGAATATTCTTGTTTATCATTATATAGTGACCTTTATTGTCTTTTCTTATAGGTTTTTCCTTGTAATTGCTTTGTCTGATATAAATATAGCCACTCCTGCTCATTTTTGGTTTCCATTGGTATAGAATATCTTTTTCCATTCTTTTAGTTTCAGTCTGTGTGTGTCTTTATAGAATTTTGTTTCTTATAGGCAACAGATCAATGGGTCTTATTTTTTTAATCCATTCAGCCTCTCTATATCTTTTGATTAGACAGTTTAGTCTGTTTACATTCAATGCTATCATTGATAAGTAAGGACTTACTCCTACCATTTTGTTATTTGTTTTCTGATTGTTTTATGATCTTCTCTTCATTCTTTTTTTTAGACCTATCTTTCTTTTAGTGAAGGTGATTACCTGCGGTGACATGATTTAGCTTCTGGCTTTTTATTTTTTGTGTATCCATTGTATGTTTTTTGGTTTGAGGTTACCATGAAGCTTGAAAATACTATCTTATAAATCATTATTTTATCCTGATAACTCAACTTTGTTTGCATAAACAAACAAACAAGCAAAAAGAAAACTAACAAAAATGCTATACCTTAACTTCATATTTTTTACTGATATATTAAGCTTTAACTTTTTCTTGTTTCTATTCATATCTTATTGTACTGTCTATGTCTTGAAAAGTTGCAGATTTAATTTTTAATTCATTAATTATTTATGTTTCTACTTAGGATAAGAGTAGTTTCAGTTACAGCATTATAATATTCTGTGTTTTTCTGTGTACTTACTATTACCAGTGAGTTTTTAACTTTCAGGTGATGGTTTATTGTGCATTAAAATCGTTTTCTTTTTGATTGAAGTACTCCCTTTAGCATTTTTTGTAGGACAGGTCTGGTGTTGATGAAATCTCTCAGCTGTTGTTTGTGTATGAAATTCTTCATTTCTCCTTCATGTTGGATGGTTATTTTTTAACAAATATGCTATTCTAGGTTAAAAGTATTTTTTCTTCCTTCAGCACTTAAATATGTCATGCCACTCTCCTGGCCTGTGAGGTTTCCACTGAAAAGTCTGCTGCCAGACAGATTGGAGCTCCATTGAATGGTATTCATTTCTTTTATCTTGTTGCTTTTAGGATCTTGTCTTTATTCTCAATCTTTGGGAGTTTGGTTATTAAATGCCTTAAGGTAATGTTCTTTGGATTAAATCTGTTTGGTGTTCCATAACCTTCTTGTACTTGGAATTGATATATTTCTCTAGGTTTGGGAAATTTTATCTTATTATATCTTTAAGTAAACTTTCTACCCCTATCTCTTTATCTCTACGTTAAGGCCAATAACTCCTAGATTTGTCCTTTTGAGACTACTTTCTAGATCCTGTAGGCATGTTTCATTGTTTTTGTGTTTTGTTTTGTTTTTTGGGGTTTTCTTGAGGCGGAGTCTTGCTCTGTCACCCACGCTGCAGTGCAGTGGCACGATCTCGGCTCACTGCAAGCTCCACCTCCTGGGTTCATGCCATTCTCCTGCCTCAGCCTCCCGAGTAGCTGGGACTACAGGCGCCCGCCACCATGCCCGGCTAATTTTTTGTATTTTTAGTAGAGATGAGGTTTCACTGTGTTAGCCAGGATGGTCTCCATCTCCTGACCTCGTGGTCTGCCTGCCTCGGCCTCCCAAACTGCTGGGATTACAGGCGTGAGCCACCGCACCCAGCCTTCAACTACTATGTATTTTCAAATAGCTTATTTTCAAGCTCACAAATTCTTTCTTCTGCTTGATCAATTCTGCTAGCAAAGGACTCATGCTTTTTTCTGTGTACCACTTGCGTTTTTTCGTCTCCAGAATTTCTACTTGATTCCTTTTGATTATTTCAATTTCTTTGTTAAATCTATTTGATAGGATTTTGAATTCTTTCTCTGTGTTATCTTGATTTTTTTTTTTTTTTTTTTTTTTTTTTTTTTTTTTTTTTTTTTTTTTTTTTTAGTTTCCTCAATAAAGCTATTTTGAATTCTTTGTCTGAAAGGTCACCTATCTCTGTTTCTCCAGGTTTGGTCCTTTGTGTCTTATTTAATTTATTTGGTAAGGTTATATTTTCCTGGTTGGTGTTGAGGCTTGTAGATATTCTTTGGTGTCTGGGCATTGAAGAGTGATGTATTTATTGTAGTCTTTATTGTCTGGACTTGTTTGTACCCATTCTTTTTGGGAAGATTTTCCAAATATTTGAAATAACTTGGGTGTTGTAATCCAAGCTGTATCTGCTTTAGGGTCACCCCAAGCCCAGCAATGCTGTGATTCTTTCATACTTGTAGAGTACTACCTTGATGGTCTTGGACAAGATCCAAGAGAATTATCTGAATTACCAGGTGGAGACTCTTGCTCTCTTCTCTTACTTTACACCAAGCAAACAAAGTCTCTCTCTCTATTCTCAGTCACCTAAATCTGGGGGTGGAGTGACACAAACACACCTGTGGCACCATCACTATGACTGTGCTTGGTCAGACCTAAAGCCAGTGCAGCACTGGGTCTTGGCCATGATCTGCTGTACCCTTTCCCTGGTTACTGCATATGAGCTCAGCCTATTCTTACAAATAAACTTGGAAAATGGAAAATGCCACCTTGAGTGAGATTCAGCAGAATAACATACAACACAAAATAAAAATTTTATTACAACTACAATAGCTACAACTGTAAAAGGGAACGGCAAAAACAATCGATAACACCTAAAAAGTGCTAATGGAAAATAATTATCAACTTAGAATTGTATGCCTAAGCAAAGCTATCTTTCCAAAGCAAAACATTTTCAGAGAAATTAAATTTAGTGTTTTCTACCAACACATCTTCTGTAAAGGATGAACTTCTGGAAGAAGGATAAGAATGTCAAAATGAGCATTAGCAGCACAAGAAGGAATGGTTCTTGAACCATGGTTACCAACAAAAATATTGGTAAACAGGTAAATAGATCTAAACAAATATCAACTGTATAAAATGGTAATAGTAATGCTAAATTCAATAAGAAAAAATAATCTGGAAACAAAATGCCAGAATACAATAATTTCTTTTTTGGACAGACATAATCTAGCGCTAAGCATGCTAAGTTCCTATGATATTTGGGAAGAAAGTAAAGATATTGATTAAAATATCAATGTGGTTAAATGTAACTATTATTTTTAATCATAATGACCCAAACTAGCAATTGCATACAGTTTTAAATTACTAGAGGTAAGCAAATTTTTTAAAAACTCAATTTAAAGAAAAAAAAACAGGTAGGAGAAAAAGAAGATGCTTTGCAACAGATAAATAAAAAGCACAATACAAAATGGTAAGAAAAAATTTGCAAATATGTACAATCTCAATAAATGTAAATGGATTGAACTTATCAATTAATGTAACAGCTATCCATATCTGTTATAATTACCATGTTTGTATTTATATTGCACAAATTTACAATGTAAGGACATGAAAAGTTTGAATTTTAAGGCTGGAAAATTATATTACAGATGAAAATCAAATAAGAGGAAGCATGTCTCAAAAATAGAGTTTATATGCCAAAAGGCAGTATTAGAGAAAAATTCAACATACTAGGATACATATATATGCATATATATAATAATTCAAAACTAGCATTTACCTAACAAAATAGCCTCGAAGTATTAGAAGCAAAAATTGACAAAATTATAAGAGGTAATTTATTAATCTATGCAGAAAACTATTATATGTTTCCTCATTCAGTAATTGATAGAAGAGTTAGATAAATAGTATGGTTATGGAATATTTGAACAACACATAAACAAAGTTTTATCTGAAAATCATATCTAGAGGAATATATAATGAATGACCTAAAAATATGTTTTCCCCAAGCTCATGTGAAATATATGTAAAATCTGATCATGTGTAATGCTGTGAATTCCAGTCTCAACAAATTTCGAAGAACATCATCCTGAGCACATTGTTTTACTTAAATGCAACTAAATTAGCAAGTATTCAAAAATATATGAATACGAAAACACTCTTTGTTTGCAGCTCATAACCTATTTCTAAATAACTAATTGGTCAATGAAAAAGCAATCACTAAAATTGAGAAATAATCAAAATAGGACAAAAGTAAGTATATCATATATCAAAACTTGTGGGAAGCAGGTAAAGTGGTATTTAGATATTTACCAACTCAAATGTATGTATTAGTAAGAAAGACAAAGTTAATGTTATTAGCATCCAACTTTAGAAAATAAAATATGCCTGAGAAAGTAGAAGGAATAATATAAAACAGAAAATGTATACCAAAATTAAGGAAAAATAAATATTTAATATAGAATATTGCCAAAACCAAAATTTGATTATTTGAACAGATCAATGAATTAGGTAAATTTCTGGCAATATTTTTAAAGTAAAAAAGAAAGCTCATATAAAAAATAAATTAAGCAAACAGTTGTACATAAGTTGCAAATGAAACACAATTATAACTATATAAACTACTTTATTCAAATATAATTGAGAGGTAGAATAAATAGACAATTTTCTCTTAAAGTTTAACTTACTAAGATGAATTTTAAAATATATGGGAAATCTAAACAGAACATAGCCCCAAAATATGAGTCATTTTAAAACATATAAAAAACAGATATAAAAATAGGAAAAAATACTATGCAAAATGTATACATGAATATAAGCAAGTTTTACTAAACATTTAACAGATAATGATAGCCTCATACAACATCTTCAAGAAAACTGTTTCAGAAAAAAAAAGATGACCACAATTTGAGAAATTAAAAGTGCTGTCTTTCACATAGATGCAAAATATAAAATCAAAAATCTGCCACACTAAATCCAGCAATTCTAAAAATTATATATCATAAGCAAATATTATCACGTGAGAGATTAAAAGGTAGTTTAACTTTAGAAAATTTGCTATAACTCACATAATATTTTATAACAATCTCTGTTGAAGAATAGCCATTTAATTCAATTTAATATTCATGTAAAATTTAAAGAGCTTTTAGTCAGTCATAAGGAAATGAAAATTAAAATTCCGCAGAGGAAAAATGTATAAGAAGTTTAAATAAAAAGGGACTTTCTATTACTGATGTTTCCTTTTGCCTCCAACTTCACTATGGCTCTGCACAGCACTGTGACTGGTCTCGTCATTATTAAAATGTTCATATTTGTTCATCATTGATTTTTTGGCACTAATTTTAAATTTTAAAAATATTGCATTAAATGTTTTCTAAAATCCCAATGAAGTACATCCTTCAACAGGTGAATGGATATCCATCCATGAAATGTGGCACATATAAATGGTATACTCTTAGAAAAAGATACTATGCAGCAATACAAATGATAGTATATAACATCATGGACAAACTTCTCAAATACTAACCTGAGTAAAAGAAGCCAGACATAAAAGAATACACACTTGTTTGATTTACAATCAGGCGCTGTTAGACCAGTGTTAGCCTAAGCCAGCTATTGTGGGTGATTTGACTGGAAAAGAGCACTAGATAATTTTGAGGGGTGATGAAAATTTTGTATACCACGGCTTGGATGGCTGTTACACAGCTAATTATATTGGACAAAACTCACTGACACTTAAAATAGGCACCTTTGCTTTATCACATGTAAATTAAATGAAGTTGGTTTCAGAAAGCAAATAAACATGGCCTTCTGCAGTGAATTGCTGGAATAATCTCCTTAAAGTGAGACAAGTATTTCCACTCTCACTAGATATCTAAACATGGAACCTGAGGTGCTAACCAGAGCAGTAAAAGGAGGAAAATAACAAAAACCCCATAAATTTGAATGAATATGATATTATTTACCAAGGACAAGATTTTCTGTATAAGAGACTGCATCTAATGTAGAAAAATTAATTCAAATTAATAATGGAGTTTAACAACATTCCTTTATATTGTTCAGCAATATTCGAAAATCAACAGCATACTCACACAGAAGTAACAGATATATGCATAATGTGATATTTACAGAAGGCATTGTTTATAATAATAAAATAAGTCAATTAGGAAGAAATCTAATAATAGAAATAAATAGACTACATGGAGCAGATGATAAACTTCTTCAAAATCGTTTAAAGAATACCTACATGTATGACAAAACATGCTGGACTCCTGCGTAAGTTCCAGTATCATAATGACAGGTACCTCCCCTAAAAACTCCTAAACTTTCAAGAAGAGATAGTTGTTGCTTTCTTTCTTTGCTTTTCTTTTTCTTTCTTTTCTTTTTCTTTCTTTTTTTTTTTTTTTTTTTTCTTTTTTTGAGACAGGGTCTCACTGTGCGGCCCAGACTGGAGTGTGGTGGCACCAACACAGCTCACTGCAACCTCAGCCTCCTGGCCTCAATGGATCCTCCTGCCTCAGCTTCCCAAAGAGCTGGAACTACAGACACATGCCACCATGCCTGACTAATTTTTTTATTTATTTTTGTTTGTTTGTTTTTGTAGAGACAAGATCTCACTATGTTTCCAAGCCTGGTCTCAAACTGCTGGGCTCAAATGATCTTCCCGCCGTGGCCTCTCAAAGCACTGGAATCGCAAGCATGAGCTACCGTGCCCAGTCAGTTGTTGCTTTTCTAATGCTTACTAAATCAAAAACATCTATAGATTCAAAATTTTATATTTATATAGCACGGTAATAGGGGAAGCACTTTCCTTTATTCAGGAAAAAGTCTATCGTGATAAAAACAGAATAATGAGCAAAAACATCTGGAAATAATTCCATTTATAACTGTAAATTTAACATGTGGAAGAGTTGCATTGTGTATTAGAGTAGAAGTATATATTTTTTTCAGTAAAGGCTGCTGAAACAATTAATTACTCATAGGAAAAAAATATGTTTGTAGTATGATCTCTATCTCCAATCCTATGTAACAAAAAATTCTTCATGAATTAAAAAGTAAATATTTTTAAACATTCTTTAAAGGCATTAGGTAAAAATATATCCTATAACAAAGGAGTATTATAAGACAAATCCACAAAACGAACCACAAACAATAATGATACAGATAATTTGATTATATAAAAATTGTTTTAAATCATGAATCAAAAGACGTTATAAAGCAATTGAACAGAAAAGCCACAGATAAAATGCGTATTTGAAATAAAAATAAATCACAAATAAATACAAGCATTTGCAATAGAATTACCTCACAAAAGTTAATATCCTAAATATATAAAAATCTTCCAAATGCAAAAAAAAAGACAAGTAACTGTTAAAAAAGGTGGGCAAAATCTATCAATAGGAAATTAATAGAAGAGGACGCTAGAATATCCAAAGTACATATGAGAAGTTTCTCAACCTCATGGGTGGAAAATTGCAAACTAAATAAAAAATAAGATGGTATTTCATATATCAAGCTGGCATAAATCTTGTGTGTCAGAATATTGTTTTGATATGTATATGATGCAATCAGAATGCTTATATATGCTTATTAGTAGAAATGTAGATTGGTAGAATATGTTGACAGCACATAGTATATTTAAGATTGTGCGTGCCCACTCACCTAACGATTCCATTCCATCTGTATCCTAGAGGAGTATTTTCCAAACCACGAGTCTTGGCATATTAGTGTGTTATGAAATTAATTTAATCAATTGTAATAATATAAAATTAAAATACAAAAATCAGAATGTATTGTGACTAAGAAAGTAAAGTATTGGTTTGTAAAGTTATAGTTCACCTATTTATGTGCATGCATGTTCTTTTGTGCTGAATCTTGATATCAATTGTGTTTCTTACCCTGGGTTGAGGTAAAAATATCTGAAAGACCCTCTTTTGTGGAATAACACAAGTATGTTCAAGGACACATAAAATAATGTTTTGGATAGAATTGTTTTTTATAGCAAATAATTGACAACAATACAAAGTTTAACCACCAAAACAATAAAACAAAATTATTGATTGTAATGTAGTCATAACATGTCCACAGAACAGTGTTAGCGGGAACCAATTTTAGTTGAAGGTGGGGAAGTAGAAGGAGACAAACAATGTAAAGGGTTGTTATATGTGTTAGGACAGTTTTGTTCTTTATCTTAAGAAGGATTGGAAATCTTTTGTTTGTAAATGATTGTGATGAGTATACGTGTGTGTATGATGGTGTGCACTCACAAGGCAGTCAGGAGCTGATTAACATAATTTGATTTCTCATTGCAGGTGGGGCAAGTGTGGATGCAGGAGACCACTTTGTTAAGCCCAGTGGGAAATGATGGTAGATGGGAGGCTTAATATCAGATATCTGAGTTAAACAACTGGATGGTTGATAGCTAACATTCATTAAGATATGGGAAACTAAAAGAAAAGTATACTTCTGTTTTAGGTGTTCTGAATTTTAGGTTATAGTTGGGACGTACATACATAGTGTAAAGGGAACATAAGGGCCTGAGGATTAGATTAGGATTTGGCTTTATAAAGTCATTCCTCAAGTATCATCTTCTCAATGAGGCCCTTTACAACTAACTCAAATGAAAAGTCTCAACACTAACTCCACCTTCCCCGATTTTTCTTCATCACTCTTATGACCACCAGGTCAATTCAACACACTAGAATTTATTTTTTTCATTGTTTGTGCTTCTCCTATAAAATGAAAGTGCAAGCAATCAAATATTTTGATTCACCTGTTCCCCACTTTGTCCCATTTACCTGGCACATGTTGTTATGCAATAAATAATTAGGAATGAAAGAATGAATAAGTGAATAAATGAAGCTGTGACATCACAGTAAATCTATCCCCCAGGAAACACTTTTAAGTGGCAGTGCAATTGACAGTTATTCTTTAAATCTCAATGTTATTTATCCTTTCTTTTTCCCGTTGCTACTCCCAAATTCTAAAAGGATGCACAGAAATGCACTACATTTTGATATTTTGTTATGGCAAAAAGGCCTGTAGATCTTCACTATTCAATATGGTAGCGTGTAGCCTTGAAATGCACTGATCTAAATTAAAATATGTGACAATTTTAAATTATACATCAGATTTTAAAGACATAGAATAAAAACAAGGATTTAAAATATCTCAGTAATACATTTTGCATTGATTCTATGGTGGAATAAATAAAATATGGTATTAAATTAAATTCACCCACATCTTTTTACTTTTTCAATGTGGCTGTTAGAAAATTTATAACTACATATGTATTGAAATTTAAAAGAGAAACATCTAGAAAATCAATTAAACAGAGAGCTGGTTCATTAAAAAGATCAATAAAATAGACAAGCTCTAGCAATACTGATAAAGAAAAAAAGAGAGAAGATACAAATTAACAATATCTGAAATGAAACAGGAGATACCACTACAGATCCTGAAGACATCAAGAACATAAGTAAGAAAATACTACAAAAACGACTACACTCATAAATTTGGCAACTTAAACTAAATGGACCAACTCTTTGAAAAACACAATTTATCACAAGTCACCTAATATGAAATTAAAAATTTGAATTGAATAGCCCCATAACTATTAACGAAATTGAATTCAAAAGTTGAAAACATCCAATAAAAGAAATATTCAGGCCCAGATGGTTTTTCTGAAAATTTTTACCAAACTTTTAAAGAATTAATCCCAATTCTATACAATCTCTTTCAGATAACAGAAGAGCAGGAAACACTTCTTTGGAATTCTATCGGAATAAGCTCCCCACCCTCCCCCTCCCAAAAATCATACAATTCAGAAAGGGGAACATAAAACGATTTCTATTTGCGTGCATTATAACTACTTACTTTTTTTTTTTTTAAACAAAAACCTCCTTAGAACTAATTAGTGAATTCAGCAAGATCACATGCAAGATGCCAGTTCAACACAAAAATGGATTCCATTTCAATATACTAGCAATGAACATATGGGCAGACATCAAAATCAAAATGCACTAGAAACAAAAACTACTTCACAAAATGAACTGCTTGTGTGTGAATCTAATAAGGCATTTGTGTTAGCCCATTTTGCATTGCCACAAAGGAATACCTGCGATTGGGTAATTTATTACGTAAAGAGGTTTTTATGGCTCATGGTTCTTCAGGCTGTGCAAGCATGGCACCAGCATCTGCTAGGCTTTTGGTGAGGTTGCAGGAAGCTTTTACTTATGGCATCAGGCACAGGGGGAGCAGACATGTCACATGGTGAGAGAGTGAGCAAGAGAGAGGGGAGGAGGTGCCAGCCTTTTTTTAAACAACCAGCTCTCATGTGAACTATAAAGTGAGAACTCACTCATTACCATGGCGAGGGTTTCCAGTCATTTATGAGGCATCTGCCCCCATGATCCAAGCACCTCCCACCAGGCACCACCTCCAACATTGGAGTTACAATTTTAACATGAGATTTGGGGGAGACAGATATCCAAATCATACCAGCATGTATAGGACTCATACACTGGAAACTACACAACAGTGATGAAAGACATGAAAGAAGATCTACATAAATGAAGAAACTTACTTTGTTCATGGATTGAAAGACCCAACACAGTAAAGATGTTAATTTCTCAAGTATATACAGGTTTAATACAATTCCTACCAAATCCCTGCAAGACTTTTTTGTAGTTATAGACTAGAATATTCTAAAATCGATATAGAAAGACAGGGAAATTAGAACAAATTAAACAATTTTGAAAAATAAGAATAAAGTAGAAGGAATTGGTTCACCTGATTTTTAGTGCTGGAGGCATAGACACATAAAGCAATAGAACAGAACACCAGAAATAGACTCTCCTAAATATGTCCAACTGATTTCTGACAAAGATGGTGCAAAAGCAATTCGACACAGGGAAAATAATAGCCATTTCAACAAATGCTGCTGAAACAATTAAACATTCATAGGCAAAAACTGAAACTCCACTAAGACTTAAAAGTTAACTAAAATGGGCCGAGCGCGGTGGCTCATGCCTGTAGTCCCGGCGCTTTGGGAGGCCAAGGCGAGTGGATCACCTGAGGTCAGGAGTTTGAGACCAGCCTGGCCAACACGATGAAACCCCGTCTCTACTAAAGATACAAAAAAAGAAAAAAAAAGCAGATGTGGTGGCAGGCACCTGTAATTCCAGCTACTTGGGAGGCTGAGGCAGAAGAATAACTTGAACCCTGGAGGCGGAGGTTGCAGTGAGCCGAGATCGAGCCACTGCACTCCAGCCTGGGCAACAACAGCGAAACTCCTGCTCAAAAAAAAAAAAAAAAAAAAAAAAAAACACCAAAAAACTTAATTAAAATGGATCATGGACTTAAATGAAAACATAAAACATCTAGAAAAATTTAGGATAACATTTTTGAAATCTAAAACTTGGCAATGAATTCTTAGGCATAACACCAAAAATACAGTCCATAAAAGAAAAAAAATTGATCAATTTGGCATTATCAAAATCAAAACCTTTTTTTCTGCAAAGTACTTAGTTGAAAAGATTTTAGAAAACAAACTACAGAGTAAGAGTATTTGTGAATATGGCAAAGGACAAATATCTAGAACATATATATGTATATATATATGTATGTATTTCTAAATTTAACAGTAAAAATAATAAATCCAACTAGAAAATAGGCAAAAAATACAAAGAGTTCACCAAAGAAGAAATGCGAATGACAAATAAGCATGAAAAGATGTTCAACATCATCAGCTATTAAAGTGTGCAAATGAACAGCACAATGCAGGATTTTTACACTCTTATCAGAATGGCTAAAATTAAAGAAAAGTGGTGACAATTACCAAATGCTGGCAAAGATTTGTAGAAATTAGATCACTCATACATTGCTGGTGGGAATGGAAAACAACATTGTCACTCTGGAAAACCACCCGGCAGTTTCTTTAAAAACTAACCATGCAACTGTCATACGACCCAGCATTTAAACATCTGCCCATTTACCCCAGGAATATGAAAATGTATGTTAACACTAAAACCTGTACCTAATTTACTTTTTATTTGTAATAGGCCCAAATTGAGGACAACCCAAAGGTCCTTCAAGAGGTTAACACAGCTGTAGTACATTCAGCCATATAAAGGACAAAATACTAATCCATGCCGCAACCTGGATGAATCTCCAGGGAATTATGGTGAATGAAAAAAGAAAAGTCAAACCAAAAGGTTACATGCTATATGACTCCTTTTACATGACATTTTTTAGATAACAAAATGATAGAAATGGAGAACACATTAGTGGTTGCTAGGGGTTAAGGGTAAGAAGTCAGTGAAGGTGACTGGAGGTTGGGTGTGGCTATAAAAGGACCACATGAGAATGCTTGTCATGAACAATGTTCCATGTAATGTCACTATCTCAACTGTATACTGCACTATGCATTTGCAAGATGTTGCCAATGCAGGAAGCTGGGTAAAGGGAACAATATTGCTCAGTACTATTTCTTGTAACTTCATGTTGATTTATAATGATCTCATAAAAGAAAGAAACTACATATGTGGTTTGCCTTTTTGGCTCACATTATATTATCTATAAATTATAGTTACTTAAAAATAAATGTAAATAAATTTAAATAAAATTAAAGTATTCCTGTCATTGAGTGATGCATGCCTATGTTGGAGAAAGTTTGGGTTCCAAAGGCTGCTCTAACTTTGTAGGCCAAATAGAAACAGACCTGCCCTTCAAGTCATTCAAATAGAATGCCCTTCACTTATTCACAGATGCACCTCCCCCAAAATAGAACAACATGTTCTGTGCTAAAGTATCTAATGAGAGTAGTAGCACTCTCTCTTTATCATCCCATAGGTGTTCCAAAGAACTGCTTAATACCTTACTGCTTTGCCACTCATTTTCATTGGCAGAATAGAACCCTGAGCATGTGCAATCATATGTTCTTGAGTAAAATTTGCTATTGGCAGCATTTTCAGCGTGCCTATCTTTTAACTTCTTGAACTTCCTCAGAATTAACATTTTACAAATAAGTTTCTAACTTTGGCGATCATCCCTTAGGCACACACTCAATGTTCTTATTTAATTAATTGCTTTCCTCACCCCTCGTTGATTATTGTTGATTAAATTATTTACATGTTGCATCATTTGCTCTGTTTTTCAAAATAGTTCTTACTCTGATAATTTTTGCCATAAGCACAGGCAACATGTGTGATTTTTCTAATTCCTTTGGGCTTTTAAATGAGCTGTACTTCCATTTTCATTTTAACTGCACTACCAATCTTATTAGCACTTTCAACCTTCTCATGGTTTTTCATATTCATTGGACATGATGGGTTTAAATTATTCATAAAGCACCTCTACACTAAGGACAAAATGAGCACAAAGTGTGATTAGAAACAGTGTGATAGAGGAGACAAAAATGACAGCATGCAAATTATAAGGCATTTGATGGCAGGCAGAGTGATATTTCTCCTCAGGAAAGAATCTTCCTTCATAGCTATGAAAATTCATAATTTGAAATGTCATAATGTAGGAGGAGCTTATATGGCCAATTTCATGAATCTGGTAACTAAGTTTTCTGGTTGCATTAAAATGAATAATTCCTTGACTTTATTTCTATCTCATTACCAATTTTGATTAAATTTTGTTTATAGCCTGTTATTTAGAATAATGGCTAATTAAGAATATGGACCTGATTATTGTTTCTGTTTTTGTTTTTATTGTGGTAAAAAACATTTAACTTGGCCAGGTGTAGTGGCTCATGCCTGTAATCCCAGCACTTTGGGAGGCTGAAGCAGGCAGATCACCTGAGGTCAGGAGTTTGAGACCAGCCTGGTCAACATGGTGAAACCCCATCTTTACAAAAGTACAAAAGGTTAACCAGGCATGGTAGTAGCATACGACTGTAATCCCAGCTGTTTGGGAGACTAAGGCAGGAGAATCACTTGAACCCGGGAGACAGAGGTTGCATTGAGCCAAGACTGCGCCACTGCACTCCAGCCTGGGTGACAGAGCAAGATTCCATCTCAAAAAAAAAAAAAAAAAGTAAAATAATGATAATAATAATAATAATAAACTGGAGTTCATCTTTAAGTCAGTTTTAGGAAATGACAGTTAATTTCATTTAAAAATCCCTTCTGTCTTCAGAATAGTTTCAGAAAATGATAAAGATGGCAAATAAGATCATTAACTTCAAATATATAAATATCAAAGAAGGCTTATGTGATAATTATGAAGTATTATGGAGATATTTACCTCCTTACCTTGTCCATTATGTGAATCTATAAGGGTACTGGCCTGTGAGCCAGGGAACTAGAATTCTTGGAATTCTTGGGGGCATAGTATGAACGGGATTGTTTATCTTTTCTGCAATCTTCAATTTTCACAATGTGAATGCCCTAAATATTTAAAATAACAACAACAATGCAACAATAATGGCAACAGCAGCAACAATAACAACAATTTAAACACCCAATAATGCGACTTGGCTGAGCTGTCTTTCCAGTGCACCAGCATTTCCTTATTCTTCAGAGTAAAGGATTTTTATTACCATCATGAGAACTGCTTTATGGGATATATCTGATTATAATTTTACAGCCCCAATACCCTTAGTTTTCCAGACCTTACCCATGAAAGCAAATGCAAATAGAGCTTTGCTCAGTCCTACGATCTAGATGCTGGATTTCCTGAGTACACCTGTTCACTTGGGATATTAAGACATGTTGCTTAACTGTTCTTGTCCTCTTACTTATCAAGAAATGTGTCACATTTGCATTTATTCATTTTCACTTATCCTAAACATATCAATTGGTACTATTGCCTGATGTATATTTTATCATAAGTCCAACCTGCCCCAAGTTAAGCAGAGCACCCTCAAGCTTTCCACTACAGGAAAAAAATACAGGAGAAAGGAATTCAGGTTAAATCATCCCAGTTCAACAGGTGAAATGATATTCTTCAGTTGTTACTGCTTAAAGCACAGGTAAGGTGTCACCAAACTTTGGTTTACTTAATTACTTTGGATGGCTAGCTTTGCTTTTGACAAGTATTTTAGTAAAAGTCCCCCCTTACATTTCTAAATTACATTTTAATTAATGTAATGTTGTCAAGTTACAAAACTAATCGTACAGGAAATAATGCAAGATAGTAACAAGAAAGTGAAAACCACCTTTAATCTATCAAACAGATGTCTTACAATAACATTTTGGTGGGTATGTTCTCAAAATGTCTAGGAACACATGAACACATATATATATGCGTAAAATGTATGAGATCATGTTATACATTCTATTTTGTAATTTGATTTTTCAGACAAGATTATATTACAAATATCTTTCCAAGTTAATCAGTAGGAATAAAACCTATGTCTTAATGTGCAGGTTTATAATTTTTGTTTTATCACTACCTCTTTCTATTTTTCACAAATATAATTTACACTGAAATGAACCTCCATTACATTTGTCTTTCGACTATTTCTTGGGGAAAGTTCCAGAACTGAAATTACCATACACTGAGCAGAAGTATCTCAGACTTTCCTTAAATCAGGATTTTCCAAGAGTATCATTAATTATCGTTCTTTTCTCATCTAGAGTATGAGATTAGTTTCACATTATTGTAATAATTTGCATTCTTTGATTTCTAGAATCAAATGGTTAAACCATTATTTGTGTCCAACTGAATTAAATTTCATTTTATTTGTTCAAGTTCGCATGGCAGTTTATAAGTGATGACCATATTTTAAGATATCAACTTTGTTTTATATACATGTACATATATATCTTCATTATTTATCAGAATATATTATATATTACCTATTATAACAGTTTATAAATTATCTGATTACATGATAAATTATAATTTATTGATTTGATATGTGTTTACTTATGTTTGGAGTTAAACATTTTTATATATTAGTTGAACATTTATTATTCTTTTTTTAAAACTTTTATATCATTTTCCAATCCTTTATATGGAATTGTAAGATATGTTATAACATTTGTAAGATATGTTATAATCAATTTATACCCAATTCTGTCTTGTCCTTTGATTTTTTTTTGTAAAAATGTGGGCATACATAGTTTATCATCACCATTCATCATTTGCTTTTCATGTTATCATACTTGTTCTTTGTTTCTTCATGGCTTCTGGATTTAGGGCAACGATTTAATTCAAACATCAATAATAATAATCCTATCCTTAGTTAAAATTTTGTTCATAATAGATAGCTTTGATTTTTAGAATATTTAAGTATTTAAAAATATTTCAGCATGTTTTAAATATTATCTTTATGACTGAGCTTTTTGGTATCTCCTCTAATTGTGCACAAGAGGTCAGTGAGGCACTTGTCTCATTCAGTTCATCTTACCTCAGCTCTGGATTTGGAAGCTCTCCCCTCTCAAAATTATAAAATTAATTACTTACGGGTTTTAAAATAGCTTTTATATTTTTACATTTAGTTATCTAAGGGCATCTGGAATCCTGGGACATAGAAGTAGTAAAAAGGGATCTAGGTTTATATATTTTTCTCAATGGTTATCTTACTAATAGGCAAACCTACTAATTTAAATGCCACGTTTAACAGGTAATAAACTGCTCATTTTTCTCTTTAGGAAAAAGAAAGACTTCAAGGAAAGCTGCATCTGATATTTTATTTAATAGTGGCTTCTTTACATTTTTCCTGAGGAATCAGGCTTCCATTAATTTTTCAATCTATTTTATTGCTCTTAATAAAATACTTCATACAGATAAAATAATGCATACTGTTATTCATAAAATCAGTAACAATAAAAGGACCCCAAAGTGCCCATCACAGAGATTAAGATATAGATGATTATCCAGTCAATTGGTGAATTCATCCCTTTTGTCATTAACACCAACCTCCCCACCCCCATATATATAGCTATCATGAAGAGCTGTGTGTTTGTCATTCACTTAAATATTAGCTTTACTATATACACATACATTCATGTATGTATTTTATGTTTAAATATACAACATTCTACATATTTTACTTTACATTTAAAATTAACTATTTCTTGAACAGAGTGACATTTCTTTTGCTCAACATTATATCTGTGACATTTATCCTTTTGAAGTGGTAGTTTATTCATTTTCACTACCAAATAGCATTTTTAACACGTGAATATATTATAAGATATGTCCAGTTTTCTTCCAATGACTAATGAGGCTGTATCTCATTTAATATCTTTATGATCACACCCTCATGTCACCTAAGAAGGCCCGTCTGTCATCCATCTGTTGGTCCCTGGAAGTAAATTCTTTCCTAAAAATAAGCACCTGAAAGAGTAGGCTCATCTTTCAGGTGACTGTTTTCAAGCATAACAGAGGTTGTAAAGGCTCCTGAAGGAGCTTCCCCTTTTAGTATCTTGAAGACAGGGAAACTACATATGAAAAGGAGAAAACATAATTTCAGGGTGTTAATTTATTTTTGTTATTGGAAGGGGTTTAGATTTTGCCACTGATTTTCAAACTATCTCATGTAAGGCAATTTTTGTGATAAACAATGAGTAGAAGTGGCAAGTACATTTTAGCTTTCTCAAAACTTTTGCCATACAAATGTTTCAACAGTATGGTGGTACTGTGAGACATTATGTATAGTAAAATATATTTTCTACCATAAAAATGAATAAGACAATTAAAGAAACAAGGCTTACACTGAAAGAGTCAATACTACTAAAGATACAAGTAAGTTATTTCATATGATATTTAAATTGTAAAAAAGCAATTTTCTGTCCATAAAAAATCTTTCTAAAAGATAACACTATTAAAATCTTCTAAAACAAAAATATAACTTTAAATGTATACATGGTTAGATGTAGATTTTACTTTTAAAAGTAGCTATCATGTAAGCATTCCTTCCAACCAAACATTTTCCAAGTTTTTTGGAAATTGGCCATAACTTTATCCTTTACCAACCAAATCATTTATCATGAATTGGACAACTGAAAGCCAGACTTAATGTTTACTACTTTCTAAGTATGTTCGTTTATACAGAGATGTCCAATTCAGTAATTATATTTATATAATTGACATGTTTAACTTGTAAACAGGTTTTAAACATACATACAGAAAACATAAATTCAAAAATCTGACAAATGATAAAATGTACTCATTAAAGCTACTTTCAAATTTTTTGCTGCTTAGATGTGCCAAGTTCAAAAAAGACAGTCCACCTTTCAACTTAGAAAATAAATGATATTTAAATCAACTTATAATAATAAGCAAGATATGTAAGTTGCATTGAACTGTCATTAAAAGGAATAATATCTAACATTTAATATGTTTTGCCCTAAAATGCCTCATGTGGTTACAAAAATTTAATTTTCATTTTGTCATGAAATAGCCTAAATTTGCTTAAAGAATATCATTTTAGTAACCCAATACATTGCTATAATAAATTTATATAAATCTAGTTTAATTTTTATTTAATTCCTAAGCTCACTGATTCATCTAGTTGACATTTTTTGAATACCCATTGTGCTAAGAGCAATGTACAAACCATTGTTAAGAAGGAAATGTAGTTGCAATTATTACTCTGGAAGAAGATCAATCTATTGTAATAAACACTCTAGGAATCAGGGAAAGAATTCTGATTTCATCATTTCATTAGTATGACATTCCATAATTTATTACATATCCTAACAACTTAATTCCTTCATTGGTGAAATTGGAGAGTTAAACTAAATAATCTCTAGTGCTTTTACATTTTCTATTTTTATAATGGTGGGGGTAGAGTAAATATACAACACATCAAAGAAATTTTGAAATGATCACAGATGTAAGAAGGTAATTAAGTTGTTGGTACATATATTTGTAATTATGAACAGTAGGTGTTAAAAGAACCATTAAATTTTATCCTTAAAAACAGTATTTGAATCTGATACAACTGTGTCCATCTTGAATTTTACTTTGCATTTGCTCAGGCTGCCTGATTGCTGTGCATGCTATGAATTCATGGTATATATTGATTCAAACACAGTGTAAGTTTACTTACTTCCTGATAATGGAATAGATAGTACCAACTGCTAAGCACATCTAAGGGGTGGGGGTTGGTAGGCTGGGGGTGTACTTCCATGGAATAGTCCACAGATTCAGGCTGAGCAAGGCTGTGTGATCTACTTGGGAGTTCGCAGGCGATCCTGAGAAGTTGTCCGTGATTAGCAGCCAGCTGGACAAAAGATCAGGAGAAACATCTCAGGGAAGATTTTATGAAACAGGCTTAGAAGCGATGCCTAGTATTCTAACTACACTCCATTGACTAGATTTAAGCCACATACTCACACTGAACTGGAGATACCTGGGATATGATGTGCTTGGAGAAAAACCATTTAAGAAGTAGCTATCTGCTATGGAAGGAAGAACATGAATATTTGATGGACAGCTAGTAATCTTTGTCATATCCTTGATTTTTTAAGAAAAATCTTTTTGAGAAACTCTGAAAGTTATTCTGTAAAACAGCAGTTTATAAAGTTTAGAATAGAAATAAATATTTAATATTTATTTCATAGTTTCTTAACAAACCCATAAGATTTTACCAAGAGTCAGATTATGTTTCAGAATATGTTCTAACCAACTAACTAGGGAGTTCTTACCAGCTTTGTAAGGAAAAGTACTCCCCTGGTGAGTGCCTATAGCCTATTTACAGTTAGCCCTCTGGATCCACAGGCTTCCATCTACTGATACAAAATATTTGGGAAAATAATAGTAAAAAATAATGCAACAATAAAAAATAATGCAAACGAGGCCAGGCAGAGTGGCTCACACCTGTAATCTTAGCATTTTTGGAAGGCTGAGATGGGAGGATTGCTTGAGCCCAGGAGTCAGAAATCATCCTGGGCAACATGGTGCAACTCTCTCTCTACAAAAAATTAGCTGGGTGCGGTGACACACAGCTATAGTCCCAGCTACTTGGGAGGCTGAGGTGGGAGGATCATCTGAATCCAGAAGGTCAAGGCTGCAGTGAGTGCAAATTATGCCATTGCACTCCAGCTTGGATGACAGAGTGAGACCCTGTCTCAAAATAATAATAATAGTAATACAAACAAAAAGACAATAATCCCTATCTATACCGTATTTACATATTCTCAGGCCTTGTAAGTAATCTAGAGATGATTTAAAGTACTAGGGAGAATATATGTAGGTTATAAACAAATACTATACCATTTTACATCAGGGACTAGAGCATCCATAAATTTTGGTATCCACTGATTTGTCCTGGAACCAATGCTCTGCAAATATTGAGGGACGACTGTAGATTGCTGAAGCTTCACAGGAGGAAGACAGGTCCATGGTCTGTCTCTGTCTGTGGTTTTCCAAAGATATGGCTTCAGCCACACTATATATTTTCCAGGCAGGATGTCAGAAATAATCCTGCCCCTCCCATTCATCCCACCCTCATTTCCCCCATCCACGTTTTTACACTGAAATTGAAGCATTACTGAAGCCCAGGGTTCTAATCTGTGATGTGCCATGACCTAACCTTGACAATTGAGCTTGATGAGGCTAAGTTTCCTCATTTGTAAAACAAGAAGATTGTTCTAAATGAACTCAGCAGTTGTTGCCAGAATTAAATTTGAGTCACAAAGGGAAAACCAGAGTCAATAAGCAAAATTCTGTTCTGCTGATTTTGAGTTCTATTTGGTCAGATTCAAGACTTCAGCAATTCTTTTGCATCGCCAAAGTTAGCTAATAGACATCAAATTTGATTATCTTCTGAATACCCAAGCATTCTCTGCACTTTGAAATTAGAAGACACTTCACATCCTGTAATGTTTCATATTGGTATTGATTTTTTTCTTTCTAATAAACTGGGAACTTTGCTTCAGTTTGCAGAAATCAACACTTTTATGAATCACTGTAACCCTCCTTAAACTGATTTCTTAAATCACTGTGTCCTCTTTGGTTGGAACATGTTATTGAGGCTGTAGAAGATTCGATGATGCCTGTGAGACTGATTAGTCATCACTAAATATTCTGCAGGGTAAAACAGAAGGGGAAACTGGCAAATTTCTGAGCAACTCTTTTTCAACAATACTCACAAATATATGTGTGTTCATGCATAAATGCCCAGCTACACATTTCATTACCTTTCCCTAAACATTTCAGGTTGAACTCAGAAATGTAATTTTATTCTGAATAAATTAAATGTGTGTAAGTACACTAGAAAATACCACCTCAGTAGATTTACATCCAGATAAGTTGTTAACAGAACTCATGCTCCTTTTCCCTCCCTTGTGCACAATCCCAATTCTTCCACTGAAAAAATCTATATGATAATAGTGCCAAATCAGGTATCCCCATCTGCTAATTAGAGTGAGCCTTCCTTTAGAAATGTTCAGGCCAAACTGGAGTAAAATGGTGAACTCTGGTTTTAATAGAAGTATGCACATATATTTGTAGGTATTGTGTTATTTAGACACTGCATCTACCCACATTTTAAAACACAATCATTACATAATCACCTGGGTTATTTATTTGTTCTTCTAGATTATAAGCCAAATTTCTCAGTCATTAGACCTATTTTTGCTGATAGAAAAAGCTCCACTCTGAATCGACTTTGCCTAACTTTCAATTGGCAATTATCTGTTAACCCTGCCACAAAGAGAGCTTTTAAGAAATTGACACCATACAGTGGTTTTGATACAGTATTAAAAATGGTCACAGTAAAGGTAATTAATAGAGCATTTTCAAAAGTTTAGGTTTTTTTCTCTTTTTTAGCAGTCAAATGTTACAAATATTTATGAAATAAAATATCACTATTTCTCTCAGTGCCATCCCCTGGAGGTGTCCAATGCTAATAGACTGGTATAAACAGTATCATTCTGCATCCACACTTTTGTTCATATAAACAAATGCCAGTGTGTGCACATGCATGCAAACACACATACACGCACACACACACGCACACACGCACACACGCTACACCACTTATTTTTTGCTTGGCTGTTGTTCACTGAAGTATTAGGGTTAGACAGCAGAAAGATCATTTAGGAAAGTATTCCAACAGTTCTTATGAAAATGAAGTGGCAATAGGATTGGGAAGTTGGAGAAAGATCAAGGAAGCAGATGGGAGACAGAATCGAAAGGAATAATGATTAAATTAGAAAGGGAGGTGGAGAGGATGAAATGTGTTGGTGACTGGGTCAATGCTCTTAACATTTTAAACAGAAGTAAAAAGTTATGAGCAAAGTCAATAAGAAAATGACTATTTTGTTTTGAATATGTTCATAGGAATGACTACAGTAGTGATTTTAAAGCCGTGGGAAAATAAGTTAAATAAGCATTTAAATACTATGAGGAAATATCGAAGTCTTATACTAGATAAAAAGTTATGTCGACCTGATCATACGCTTGGCTCAACATAATTTGAAAAACGATTAAAATGTCATTTCATTTTGCCAACACAACATAAGCTCCATATAATGTAACCAGATCCTTAAAAGAATGGGACTGCTTAAATTAAATGACAAGTTTGAGGCTTAGAACATAATACACTTAATTTTATTTTTTTTCTTTGAGTTAAAAATATCAATGTTAATCAATTACGGCAAGATAATAACCTGACTTACGCAATGATTTAATTTCATTTTATTGAAACAAATCACCTTGTATTAACTCTACTGAAAATTTCATTTTAAATAATTGTTTTAATCCAAACCTGAGTAAACCCTACTTAACTTTTTGCAAATGCACAAACCAATATTTTAGCTAATAAATAAGCCTTTGCATCTGGGTCCATATTTATTCATTTAGGAAAACACAGCTTTTAAGTTTGGCTTAAAACACATCTATTGTTTTTGCAAGAAACAACATGAGGTAGCTTTATCGTCATAGAATGTAAGAATACAAGTGGCATCCAGTTCTCAATAATTAGGGAGGGAGAAGATTGTTTCTACCACATAAAGTATCTTCAAGCAAATTCAAAAAAACCACCTCCTGTAGGTAAACAAAGTGTCATTTAATCATAGTTTAGCAAGTGAAAGTTATTTTATAGTGAAAAGGGATCTCTGTAGGTGAGTGCATCCTATTCCCAGAGTAATCAATTTACATGTAGAGTGGAGATTTTATTCCCACCCCATTTGCCCCTTCAGCTAGACACTCTTGTACAGCAAAAAATATGTACAATCATATATAATGGTTCTTCTAGGGAAGGAATAAATAGTAAATTTAATTTTAAAAGATAATGAAAAGCAGGATGTACTCACTAAATAGTTATGCAAATTAGAATTACTCCTATAAATTAAATGATAAACAATGTATATATAACAACTCATGCAAATTAGTATTCTTCTATAAGATGGTGACCCTGAGACTCTGAAAATATTATTGCATCCGTGGGTAGTATAGTGTGTCCTTTCTTAACTCCCTGTATTAATCCAGGTTCTCCAGGGAAACAGAACCCATAGACGGTTATCTATCTATCTATCTATCTATCTATCTATCTATCTATCTATCTGTCTGTCTGTCTATCTATCTATCATCTCTCTATCTATTACCTATCTATCTATCTATCTTTATCTATCTATCGAGAGAAAAAGAGGAGAGAGGAGAGAGATTTATTTTAAGCAGTCGGCTCACATGATTGTGGGAGGAGCTGGCAAATCTTAAATGAGAGCAGGGAAGAGTTAACGTTGCAGTCTCAGTCTGAAAGTCTGGAGGCAGAGATCCATCTTCCTAAAGGGACCTCAGTTTTTTTCTCTTAAGGCCTTTAACTCATAAGATGAAGTTCAGCCACATTTATGGAGGGTAATCTGCTTTACTCCATGTCTACTGATTTAAATAATTAATCACACCATCATACTCCCCAACTTCCATGAAATTTATGTTTTTAGCCAATTTTCACTAGAGACATATTCATTCTTCTGAAAATCTCAGTTCACATTAAGTGTACTACTTCCCCCCTTCCCCTGTCTTTCCAAAAGCCCCAATTGTACAAGTTTAAGTACATTTGATGAGAGTATAAATTTCTTTTCCAAAAACACTTCATGGATAACTAGGCATCAAAATGCTTCTCATATATAAATTGAGAACATATCATTCTGTGTCTAAATCCATTTTAGAAGTACAGTTTTCAAGCTTAAATCAATCAGTGCCTACTTTTAAAAATACACATGTATTTTTTTCTTCTCTAAACCAATAGGCCATTATAATATTGAAATTTACTTTTCTCATGAAAATTGTTTTAGATAAGTGGATTATAGTTTCACTTTTAGACAAACATAATTTTTTCAATCTTATCCTGAAACCTTGAAAAATATCTAGTTGATATAAAAATTAGTTTACAGATTTCATTTCTTTGTTAAATATAATTTAATGCCACCTTTTATTTTTTAAAAAGTCATCCTTGATACTGTTGAGAGAAACACCATAACTCCAAGCTATAGTCTGCTGTTCTAAGCTTACATGGATAAAAAGAAATCCTGGAATGACAGAGCAAATTCAAAGCACAAGTGTGTTCTCATTCTACTTGATTCATTGGAAAACTCTTTAAAAATTTCCCTGTATTTTCCTGACTCTGGCATGTTTGTACCTTGACCCCATAGCTACTGATTGCCTGAGGGATCTTGAAATTGTATACATTGATGGAAGATTTATTGCAAGAATTCCCCCCAGTTGTTCAGACTTCTTTAAATACTTATCCTTTGCAATATGACTTTTCAGTTCTTGACTCTGGGCCATCCTTATCACTTGCTTTTGTCAACAGGATGGTACTAAATATAACCTAAAAAGAAACTTGGCAAAGTGCTTCCAAATTTTGGCTTTTGCCCCCCCGTCCCCGCCTCCATTGCTCTTGAAATTCAACTGCTGACTAAAAAACAGTTTTCTAGATATTAAGAGTCTTGTGGCTATTCACACCTATCACCCAAGGCTACAGTCAGACATATTAGAGTGGCCCTCCTAGCTGGCCAGCCAAGCTATTAGCCAATCCTGTCAGCTGATCACTGACACGTTAGCAAAGCCCAGAAAAGATCAGTCAAAATTGACCATACAGGCAAATTTGCCCAATTGATAAGTGAATTCATAACAAATGCTAAATTCTTATTGTTGTAACCACTGGGATTTGGGGTAGTTTGTTATTTAGTAGTAGGTAATATTTTAAATGAACTTTGCTATAGTCTCAGACAAACATTTAAACTTATTCAACTGGCTTTCAGCATGAATCATGGTAAGTAATAATTGTTTCTGAAATTCCTCTGCAAATCAGGAGTACTGATTTAAATTATAAAAGATATCATATTGACAATACATTTCTCCAATTACCCTCCAATCTTTCCACTCACATGCCAAATACATAACAGACTCAAACACTCATCTCCAGGGTAAGACAGAATTTAGCCATTTTGCTTGTGGTTGGGACTACAGGCACACACCACTGTGCCCAGCTCATACTGTTTTAATTAGAGTAGCTTTGCACATGTTTTGACATCAGGAAGTGTGAATCCTTTAGTTTTTTCTTTTTTTTTCTGCAAAAGGTGTCATTGGAATTTTGGTAAGAATTGCATTGAAACCGTAGATTGCTTTGGGTAGTATAAATATTTTGACAATATTAAATATTTCATGTATGAACAAGGAATGCCTTTCCATTCACTTATGACTTTAATTTCATTTAGCAATATTCTACAGTTTTCAGTATATAAGTCTTTTGCCTGCTTGGTTAACTTTATTCCTAAATGTTTTATTATTTTTTATGCTATTAGAAATGGTATTGTTTTAATAATTTTCTTTTTGGATTATTAATTGTACATGTATTAAAAACCACCACGCCAGGTGTGGTGGCTCATGCCTGTAATCCCAGCACTTTGGGAGGCCAAGGTAGTTGGATCACTAGTTCAGGAGATGCAGACCAGCCTGGCCAGCATGGTGAAACCCCGTTTCTACAAAAAATACAAAAATTAGCTAGGTGTGGTGGTGCATGCCTGTAATCCCACCTAACTGGGTGACTGAGGCAGGAGAATCACTTGAACCTGGGAGGTGGAGATTGCAGTGAGCCAAGATCGCACCATTGCACTCCAGCCTGGCAACAGAGCGAGATTCCGTCTCAAACAAACAAACAAACAAACAAACAAAAACTACTACTTTGGAGGTGTTTATTTTGTATCTATAACTTTACTTAATTTGTTTATTGATTCTAATAGATCATTTGTGGAACCTTATGGTGTCTACGTGTAAGATCACATCATCTGCAAACAGATAATTTTACTTCTGCCATTTCCATTTGGACTTATTTTATTTCTTTCTCTATTCTAATAGCTCTAAGACTTCCAGTATTATGTTTAATAAAAGTGGTAAGAGTAGGCATCCTTGCCTTGTTCTTGATCTTACAGGAAAACTCTGTTTTTCACCATTAAGTATAATGCTAGCTGTGGGCTTTTCATATATAACACGTATTACATTGAGGTAATTTCCTTCCATTTCTAATGAGATGAGTTTTTGTACCATGAAACGGTGTTGAATTTTGTCAAATGCTTTTTCTGCATGATTTGAGATAATCATGAAGATTTTTACCTTCACTCTGTTAATGTGCTTTATACATTGATTCTCACATGTTGAACTATCTTTTCATTCCAAGAATATATTAATATTCTATTTGTTTATGATTATATAATTCTTTTAGTGTACTTTTGAATTTGATTTGCTGGTATTCTGTTCAGAATTTTTGCATCAATATTCATCAGGGCATATTGGCCTATAGTGTTTTTTGTTTGTTTTGTTTTGTTTTGTTTTGTTTTTGTAGTATCTTTGTCTGACTTTGGGTAATACTGGCCTCATATAATGATAATATGTTCTCTCTTCTTCAGTTTTTGAAAGACTTTGAAAATGATTCTGTTAATCTCTCTTTAAATGATTGATAGATTTCACCAGTGAAGTCATGTAGTCCTGGCATTTTTACTGTTGGAAGGTTTCTGTTTATTGATTCAATCTCCTTACTATTTATAGGTCTATCCAGATTTTTTATTTCTCCATAATTCAATCATGGCAGGTTGTACATATTGAGGAATTTATCTATTTCTTCTGGGTTGTCCAATTTGTTGACCTATTGTTCATGACAGTCTCATAAATTCGTTTTATTTCTGTGGCATTGTTATGTCCCCTCTTTCACTTCTAGTTTTTATTTGAGTCTTCTCTCTTTTGTTTTTTAATTAATCTAAAGATTTCTCATATTTGTTGTTCTTTTCAAAAAATCATTTCTTGGTTTTGTTGATTTTTTTCTATTGTTTTCTGCTCTGTGTCTTGTTTGTTTCTGTTCTAATGTTTATTATTTCCTTTATTGATTATTTTATGGGAGTTCCATTTTATGTAACAAACTGCTTTTCTCATACTTCTTTCAGGATTCTCTCTTTGTCTTGACATTTGACAGTTTGATTATAACCTGCCTTGGTACTGGCCTTCTTGAGTTTATCCTAGTTACAGTACATTAAACTTCTCAAATGTGAATGTCCATTTCTTTCCTCAGATTCGGGAAGTTTTGAGCCACCATTTCTTCCAATAAGCTCTAATAAGCTTCCAATAAGCTCTCTGCCTCTCTATTTTCCTTCTTATACATCCATAATTCATGTATTGTTCTGCCTGATGGTGTACCATAACTTCCTTAGCCTTTCTTCACATTTCTTCATACATTTTTTTGTTCCTCTGAATGCTAATTTCAGATCACCTGTCTTTAAGTTTGTTGATTCTTTTTTCTACATGATCAAGTCTGCTGTTAAACATTTCTAATAAATTCTTTAAGTTATTGCATTATTCAGCTTCAGAATTTGTTTGGTTCTTTGATATAGCTTCTATCGCCTTGTTAGTGCATTATTTTCCTGATTTTGTTTACTTGTCTATCTGTTCTCTGTTAGCTCATTGAGTTTCTTTAAAATGGTTGCTTTGAATTCTTTGTCAAGTAGTTCATAGATCTTCACTTCTTTAGGATAGTTTTCTGAAGGTTTCTTTTTCTTTTGATTTGATCAGATTTTCCTGTTTCTTCACATGTCTTGTTAAATTTTACTGGGATTTTGGCACTGAAAAAAAACAGTTACCTCTCTCAGTCTTCATGGATTGGATTCACACAGTGGAAGAGCTTCACTAATCAATCCAGCTTAATATTGTGGAGCCCTCTCCAACTTTTTCTGGACACATAACTTCTCTTGGCTTGCAGATCTAACTTTCCAATCAGAAAAGTTGCAAAGTTTATTTTTTAGCAGCTCATGTTGTCTTCCTGCCTCTGGTGTCTATCTACAGTAGTCCAGATTCTATTGTGTTTCAAGAACCCACCAATCTCTCCTCTGTTCTCAGAAGCCTCCAGCCATCCAAATTATGCCACTTCTCCATCTATGCTACAAATCAGTCATAACAGAAACCAGTTCCTTCTGCAGACCCCCAAACACCAGGACATTGGACATGAGACCCACTCTTCACATTTCCTCACAAGAGAATAGCTGTAAGTTGAACCTTTTCTCCTGGTTGTTCCTGTGCCAGATTAAGGAAGGGCCATCAAAGAGAAAATGGAACAGTTTTTCTTACCCCTTCCAGTGTGGCTATTCTTGGCTTTTTTGTTTGCTTGGTGGATTACAAATTCTTAACTGGTTTCTGAAGTTTCTATAAAAGCTTTTTGGAAATACATTGCTGTTAAATCAATTGTCTTTGGAGGGAAACGGTCTGGGGCTTTCTGTTCTACCAACTTGTTGACATCATTCCTCACATACAATTATTGTGTGTTAAAAAGTGTACCTGAATTGAAAATATTTTTTGTCATAGTACAAATATTTCTAATATTAATTCTTTAGCTATCTGAAAACATTTTAATGTATGTATTTATAAGGGAGAATGGCAACAAAATATTTCAGTGGTCAAAATTAATTCAAGGTATATTTAATTTTATATAGTTTTAAATTATTTGATTTCATGTTTCTTTACTACTTATTATTTAGTTCTGTTAGTGAAAGGAAAATAAATCTTGAGGGCCAAAATCACTAAACTAAAGGGAAAAGTCAAGCTGGGAACTGCTTAGGGCAAACTTGCCTCTCATTTTACTCAAAGTCACCCCTCTACTCACTGAGATAAATGCACATCTGATTGCCTTATTTGGAGAGACTAATCAGAAACTCAAAAGAATACAAGCATTTGTCTCTTATCTACCTATGACCTGGAAGCCCCCTCCCTACCTTTTTTTCTCGCCTTCACCTTGAGTTTTCCCACCTTTCTGGACTGAACCAGTGTACATCTTACATGTATTGATTGATGTCTCATGTCTCCCTACAACGTATAAAATCAAGTTGTGCCCCTACTATCTTGGGCACATGTCATCAGGACCTTCTGAGTCTGTCATGGTGTGTGTCCTCAACCTTGGCAAAATAAACTCTCTAAATTAACTGAGACCTGTCTCAAATTTTGGGGGTTCATAGGTTCCATGGGGGATTTCATAGGGTAACAGCCCTTTCAAAGTTTACTTTGAATATGCTTGTTTAATTATAATATAGTCTCACAAATCTCAAAAGTCTAATGGACCTTGTAAACTATTTAAATAAAAACTGAAGAGTAATATGGTTTTATAATTTTAATATTAGTATATTTAATCTGATTATTTAAACCTTGTATTTAAAAAAATTATTGATAATAAAATGAAGTAAAAGATAACATTTTACCACAATATAGAAATTCTTATACAATCTTGATCTGTGCACTACACTAAAATTATTAAATATTTAGTTTTTAACTTATACCATATAAACTAAAATTGATAATAATCTGTTTTTTCCACTAGGTAAAGCAAGGCTCATCTCACTGGGATGTTTTATTTATTTGTATGTTGCTTTAGTGTATCAAAACATTAAGTAATACAGGATAAGTAACGCAAAGTGGAATATACATCAAAAAGTCTATTTTATTAAACATTAGTTTCATTTCTAAGTTTTTTATTCTGTGGCTGTGTAAAGCATAGTCATGCATTACTTGTTCTATTAAATCTATTTGTCCAGATAAATTTGCAAGGAAGGAGCAGAGACCAACACATAATATAAGATTAAGAAGATTTTATTTATTTGTTGAATTTCCAAATCATTTAGCTTTATTTTGGAACAAGAGCTGCAAAGACTGTCACTTATGCTCAAAGTGTAACATAAAATATTGCCAGGTTTGAATTTCATGATGATTTGTTATGAATATATTTGCTTCCTCTTTTTATAATCCCCTTTAAATAACATAATGTGTTGAACTAATAAATTATCCATTTACTAAAAAAATCAATAAATTATCCATAATGTGTTGAATTAATAAATTATCCATATTAATAAATTATCCATGCCTGAATTGACTTGCTAATAATCTCTTTATAACAACTTTAATCCTCATAATCAATGGTACTAAACAGAACAATTTTATAAGTTGTACATTTGACAAGAACATTACGTAAGCATACACAGTCTGTGTGTAGAAGATAATGGCTATAATACCAACTGGCTCTACCTTCCAAAAGAATTTTGGTTATAAGTATGTCAGTTGAGAAAAATGATGAGACAAGTCTCAGTCATTTCAAGAAGTTTATTTGCCAAAGTTAAGGATGCACTCCCAGAAGATAGGTCTATCCCTTTCTCCAAAGATGGTTTTGAAGGCTCCAAATTTAAAGGGAGAAAGGAAGGAATGAACCCCAAAAACTGGTTTCAAGCCAATCTCATAACCTCTATGACTTTTTCCATGAGATATTGGTAAAATTATTACATAACTTTGTCAAAGTTATTTTATAGGTTAAAACCCTATGTGTCTTAATGGCTCCTCCATTTCAATTAGGTCTTCAAGATGCTATATCTCCTATTATAGAAGAATTACTTAATTTTCATGACCACACTCTTATAATTGTTTTCCTAATTAGTTCTCTGGTTCTCTATATTTCCCTCCTACTGACAACAAAATTAACACACACTAGCACTACAGATGCCCATGAAGTAGAAACTATATGGAAGATCTTACCCGCTATTATCCTACTTTTAATTGCCTTCCCATCTCAATGTATCCTATATATGATTAGATGAAATTAATAACCCCTCTCTCACTGTCAAAACAATTGGCCATTCAATTCATAAATTGAATTTATGAATATACAGATTATGAGGACTTAGGCTTCGAGTCTTACATAATCCCTACAACAGCCTTAAAACCAGGAGAACTACGACTCTTCAAATTTGACAATCGAGTAGTTCTCCTAATAGAAATTCCTATTCATGTATCAATCTCATCCGAAGATGTTCTATACTCGTGAGCCATCCCATCACTGGGCCTCAAAACAGATGCAATCCCCAGGCGCTTAAACCAAACGACCTTGACCGCCACACGGCCAGGCCTTTACTAAGGCCAATGCTCAGAAATTTATGGATTCAACCACAGCTTTTGCCCATTGTTCTAGAATTAGTCCCCCTAAAATGCTTTGAAACCTGATCTATATCCATACTCCAATGTCACCGTAAGGCTAATTAGCATTAACCTTTTATGTTAAAGATTGAGATTTCTAAACTACCCTGCAGTAAAATGCCCCAACTAGACACATCCATGTGACTCATTACTATTTTATCCATAATCATAATTCTATTCATCATTCTTCAATTAAAAGTCTCAAGTTTTATTTACCCTATGAATCCCACACCAAAAGCAATTAAGACACAAAAACACTCAGCCCCTTGAGAATTAAAATAAATGAAAATGTATTTGCCTCTTTCATTATCCCAACAAATATTAGGTCTACCTATCTCAACCTTAATTATTTTATTTCCCACTATGCTACTTCCCACCCTTAGTCATTTAGACAACAACCGACTGACCTCTATTCAACAGTGACTAATCCAATTTGTATTTAAACAAATAATAACAATGCATAATATCAAGAGATGAACCTGATCCCTTATGTTAATTTCCCTGATTCTCTTTATTGATTCAACTAATCTTCTTGGACTTCTACCTCATTCATTTACACCAACTACTTAATTATCAAGAAACTTAGGAACAGCAATTCCTTTGTGAGCTGGAGCAGTGATCACCAGCATCTACTTTAAGACAAAAGCTTTCTTAACCCACTTCCTACCACAAGGCACACCTATCCCACTTATCCCCATATTAGTAATCATTGATACTATTAGCCTATTCATTAAACCAATAGCACTAGCTGTATGATTAACAGCCAACATTACAGCTGGCCACCTACTAATGCACTTAACTGGAGAAGCTACACTAGTATTACCAACTATTAGTTTACCCACAGCTTCAATTACATTTATTATTCTAGTTTTACTAACCATCCTTGATTTTGCCATAGCCCTTATTCTAGCTTATGTCTTTACACTCCTAGTGAGCTTCTGCCTACACGACAACACATAATGATCCACCAAACTCATGCTTACCACATAGTTAACCCTAGCCCCTGATCACTAACGGGAGCCCTTGCAGCACTACTGATAACATCCGACCAGGCCATCTGATTTCATTTTAACTCTACTCCCCTCCTAACTAACCCTAGGCCTATTAACCAATACATTAACAACACATCAATGATGATGTGATGTTATCCAAGAAGGCACATTCCAAGGCCACCATACATCAATCGTCCAAAAAGACCTTCAATACAGAATAATCTTATTCATTATTTCAGAGGTGTTCTTTTTCACTGGCTTCTTTTGAGCATTTGACCATTCTAGCCTAGCCCCAACTCCAGAATTAGGAAGATGCTGGGCTCCAACAGGCATTTACCCTCTTAACTCTCTAGAAGTCCCTCTCCTTAATATATTTGTTTTACTTCCATCCAGATTTCAATTACTTGGGCTCACCATAACTTAATAGAAGGTAACCAAAGACACATACTTCAGGTACTGTCCATCACAATTGCCCTAAGTGTTTACTTTACACTTCTACAAGCCTCAGAGTATTTCGAAGCCCCTTTCACTATCTCCAGCGGGGTTTACGTCTCAACATTCTTCATAGCCACAGGCTTTCATGGGTTTTATGTTATTATTGGATCGACATTTCTTACCGTCTGCCTATTCTGCCAACTAAAATTTTACCTTGCATCCAACCACCATTTTGGATTTGAAGCCACTGCCTGGTACTGACACTTTGTAGATGTAGTATGTCTATTCCTATATGTTTCTATCTATTGATGAGGATCTTACTCTGTTAGTATAAAATAGCACAATCTAATTGATTTCCAATCAATTAGCTTTGATATTATGTGAAAAGGAGTAATTAATCTAACATTAGCCCTAGCAACAAAATCCAGCCCCTACAAATGTGAGTTTCACCCAATAGGCTCTACCTGCCTCCCCTTTTCTATGAAGTTTTTCCTAGTAGCCCCACATTTCTCCTCTATGATCTAGAAATTGCCCTATTACTATACCTACCATGAGTTTTTCAGACAACCAACCTAAAATTAATAATTAGGGCAGCCCTCATATTAGTTATCATTTTAATCTTGGGCTTAGCCTATGAATGAACCCAAAAAGGATTAGAATGAACTGAGTTGATAATTAGTTTAAGTCAAAATAAATGATTTCGACTCATTAAATTATGGTAGATCGTAATTACCAAATGCCCTCTATTTATATTAACATTACATTACCTTTCATTATGTCTTTAATAGGGGTAATAATCTATTGATCCCACCTGATGTCATCCCTACTATACCTAGAAGGCATAATACTATCAATATTTATCATAAGTACTCTCATAACTTTAAACATACATTTCACACTAGCATCCATAATACCTATTATCCTTTTAGTTTTTGCAGCCTGTGAAGCCACTGTAGGTTTAGGCTTACTGGTTATGGCCTCCAGTAACTATGGTCTAGATTATGCACAAAGCCTGAATTTACTCCAATGCGAAAAATTATTATCCCAACAATTGTACTACTCCCAATAACATGATGCTCTAAGAACTCTATGGTCTGAATTAATACAGCCTCCCACAGTTGACTCATCAGTCTCAACAGCCTGCTTTTCTTCAACCAGGTTAATGATGATTCATCAACTTCTCATTAACTTTCTTTCCTGATCCACTGTCATCACCCCTTCTAATTCTGGTTACTGAATTCTAATACTGGTTACTGCTCCTTATAATTTTAGCAAGCCAATATCATCTATCCAAAGAATCATTCCTGCAAAAAAAAAAAAAAAAAAAAAAAAGGCTTTATACCTTAATGTTAATTTCTCTACAGATATCTTTAATTATAATATTCACAGTCACAGAACTAATCATATTTTATATTCTCTTTGAAGCCATGCTAGTCCCCACCGTAATTATTATTACTCGTTGAGGTGATCAAACAGAAAGCCTTAACGCAGACTTATATTTCTTATTTTATACACTGGTAGGATCCTTACCTTTGCTCGTAGCATTTATCTGTACTCAAAATGCATTCAGCTTACTAAACATATTAATAACAACATACACTTCCCAAGAATTGGCAACCTCCTGATCCAGTAAACTTCTATAACTAGCATACATCATGGCATTTTTGGTAAAAATGCCTCTCTCTGGACTCCACCTGTGACTCCCTGAAGCCCACTTAGAAGCCCCCATTGCCAGCTTAATAGTACTTACAGCAGTACTCCTAAAATTAGGCGACTATCCTTAATTCCACGACAGAATACATAGCCTACCCTTTCCTCATACTATCCTTATGGGGAATAATCATGGCAGGCTCCATTTGTCTATGCCAAACCAATCTAAAGTCACTCATTGCTTACTCCTCCATAAGCCACATGGCACTTGTTATGGTAGCTATTCTCATTCAAATGCCCTGAAGTTTTATAGGCACAACAGCCCATATAAAGGGTTAGATGTGGAGAAGTACACAATTTTCATGTAAGAGGGGACTAGAAGGAACATATTCATGCTTTTGTCTGGCTCAGTGAATCTGCATTTTTGCATAAGGTAGCATAGACAAATAGGGGAAAATGCAGGGAATCTGTGTTTTTACATAAGCCAACAAAGATAAATGGGGCAGGGGAACAATCAGATATACATTTGTGCCAGGTGAGCAGAGGGGTGACTGCATCTATAAGGATAAGCTATCCATTTACATTGCCATGGTGAATTTTAACAGAAATACTTTAGAGTAAATAGCTTAAAGCTCACTAAGAATTTCCTTGGCAAAATATGAGGAAGGTGTGTAGCTTTTCATCTTGTAACCATCTTATTTAGGAACAAAAAGGGAGAGGTAGGTTTGCGTGACCCAGTTCCCAGCTTGACTTTTCCCTTTGGCTTAATAAGTCGGGGGTCCCAAGATTTATTTTCCTTCACAAGTGTATGTAGTTAGAGAATGTGAAAGAAACACTGGCAATCATCAACACCAAGAAGTCTAGATACAAATAGGAGCTTTGCAGAGGGATGATATTGTATATTAATGCTCTTAATTCTCCAGGGATGACTGAACAATAAAGGTTACTAGTTTAAAATGAATCATCTTAACTGCAAGACAGAAAACTTTAAAATGTTATACATGGTGGAATGTGAATTATTTTTCTTCAGAAAGAATGACTTCATTTTAATTTAATTTCACAGGAAGAACTGAGGTTTAAATACAATAGCTACCTCATCCACTTCAAAAGATTATTGAAAGAATCAATTAAGACAACATCTGACTTCATATTTCAAAAATAAAAGAAGACTTATAAATAGAAAGTACCATGGAAAGTAAAATTTTTTTCATAATTATATGAACAATTGTCTCATTCATTCTAAAGGCATTCAATTAAAGGAAGTCCAGATAAAATGAAAATCAGTTCATTTCATACTGCTTATCAGCTAAAAATAATGCACATGTTTCTAGCAATGATTTGATTAGTTAAACAATTTGAAAGGCTTTCAATAAATAATATGAATAGGAAAGAGTTGTTTATCCAAGACAAATGATAAAGATGATGGCTTGTCACTCTTATTTTGCGATTGATATTTCTACCAACAAAAGAAATTATTTCAGCAGTGCCCACATTTTTCAAGCGTATCTTCTTGGTGAACTATGAGTCAGACAATGCTAGCTTATTCTTATTAATCAAATTTCATATAATGTCAATGTCAACTACTATGATTAATAATATTCAAGTAGTCACAGTAATCTGGAAAAATAGACCTGATATTTTAAAATAAACTCTTGGACTATCAAACATTCTTTTAGTTAAAATAAATCTTAATATTTGAATCACGAATCAATATTTAAGTCTCTTTTTCACTCTGAATAAATATTTGTTGTTTTAATTATAACATAATACATCAATTTTTAAAAGTATATTTTAAATAACAATTGTTCAAAATATCTTATTTAAAACTGTCTTATTCAGTTCAGGCTGCTATAACAAAAATACCATAGACTCAGTGGTATAAACCACAAATGTTTATTTCTCACAGTTCTGAAGGCTGGGAAGTTCAAGGCTTTCAAGATCAAGGTGAGTACTGATTATATTCCTAGTGAAGGCCCTCTTCCTAGTTTCCAGATGGAAGCCTTGTTGTCCTCACATGGAAGAGATTGGAGGGAAGTGAATTCTCTTGTGACTTTTCTTTATGAGGGCACTAATCCCATCATGAGGGCTCAATTCTCATGACCTAATTGCCTTCCAACGGCCCCATCTCCGAATACCACCACATTGAGGATTAAGGTTTCAGAATATAAATTTGGGGAAACACAAACATTCAAGCCACAGCAACAATTAAACATACAATTTTAAATGCTATCAGGCAGATTCAACTCAGCTGAAGATCTTGTTGTTGATTTGCCAGCTATCTGACACTCAGTGGTTTGCTACTAACCTGCAAAGTGATGGGATGTTTCATTCAAGATTAGGTAATAAAAGATGGTGGTTTCCACCTGGCTTGCATGTTCCCTCTCTCCAGTCTCTGTCTCTGTCTCTGTCTGTCTGTCTGTCTCTCTCTGTGGCTCTTCTTTCATGCTTACTCTGATGAAGCAAGATGTGTTGTGAGCTGCCGTATGAAGAAGTCCACATAGCAAGAAACTGAAGGAGGGCTTCTTACCAACAGACAGATAAGTAGTGAGGTCCCCCACTCTAACAACCATTAAGGAACTACCAAAAACCAGATGAGTGATCTTGGAAGTGAAGTCTTCCCCAGTCAAGTATTCAGACAGCTGCAGCCACCACTTAGATTCATTCTTTTGAAGCAGAAGATTTATTCAACTAAGATATGCCTGGATTTATGACCTACAGACTGTGATACATCTTAGTTAATTCAGGCTGCTATGAAAACTGCCATAAACTAAGTAGTTTATTTAAAAACATAAATTTATTTTTCATAGTTCTGGAACTAGGAAGTCCCAGATCAAGGCAGCAGCAGATTTGGTGACTCAGGAGAAGGAACTGCTTCCTCATGGACACTGCCTTCGTACCATGTGCCATATAACATGTCCATACACATTGGAGGGGTTAGCTAGCTTTCTGAGGTCTCTTTTATAAAGGTACTAATTCCATTCTTGAAGGTTCTACTATCATGAACTAATTACTTCCCAAAGACCCCACCTCTTAATATTGCCAGCTTAGGGGTTAATATTGCAACATCTGAATTTGGGGGGATATAAATATTTATATCATAGCAAAAGATAATAAATATGTATTATTTTAAGTTGTTAAATTTGTCATAATTTGCTGTACAGCCAGTGGATAACTAATACTATCATGGTAATTAAAAATACAAATAGATGGCAAAAATAATACAAATAGATCATTAATCACAGTAAATGTTACTGGAGTAAGCTAATTTACTGAGCAAAAGAGATTGAGAGAGGATGTGAGAGAGAGATTGGAATCCAGTTATATGAAGCTTACGGAAGTCATGTTTTGGGGAAAAAATATACATGTTGAAAATAAAGGAATGGAAAAAAATCATAGCAACTATTATACCTAGAAAACACTAAGCCACAAAAAACCAAATATGATATTCATATCAGGTATTATATTATACAAAATATTTATTTCAAGATAAACCCTAAGTAATAATAAAAGGAAAAATCTGCTGAAAACTAAAAATAGGCAAGAAAATAACATGTACAAAGTATATAAAGCAAAAATTAATAAATATGGCATGTGGGAGATGAAAGTTATTAGATGGGAGCTGGTCTGGCACTAACAGTTGAACCACAGTGTTTTCCTGTTGATTATAAACAATTTCACAGAATACCCACACCAGATAAGATTGCAATGCACCAACCACAAAACTGATCAAACATGCCTCTCTCGCCTAGTATGAAAAACTTTTGTGTCTTTGCTAATTAGTGTTTAGCTCCTGTTCATTCATCCTGCCTTCTAGATAAAAAATATAGGGGTTCGATGATGGAACTGCCTCCACTTTTAATATGATGCTATCCTGAGAAAAACCACTATTGTTTGAATTGTTCTACAAATCATTAACACAAGTTCAAATTCTGTACCACACCCCTCCTAACATCCTATTACTGAGATACCACATTATTGTCCATAGTATGTTGTCTCTGTCATTGAAATGAGTCAATAAGCCCAAATCTATTTGACTATGGATTTGTTCCTGGTGATCTTTGGATGTAGGGTATCAACAATATCTTTCGATATTTAACACTTAACGCTGACAATAATATCCACGATCTATTTTTAAGCAATTTAACATCAGTAAGCAAGGTACCTTTAAAAGTAGAAAAACTTTTAAAAGTAGAAAAAACAAAAATTATAATTAATGTAAATTGTGGCATCTGAGCTTTCTAATAAAAGTTGCCTATCAAACCTTCAGCCCTTGCATAAAGAAAATGTTGATGAGGTGCTAATACATGCTTTAGGACTTAATAAGTTTAAACTTGATCACCATTAAGCAGTTTCTTGATGAATAATAAAAATGCTACCATTTCTAAAATTTTGCAAAACTATTTTAGAGACATCAGCATTAATTCAGTTTAAATCAGCTAATTTTGGAAGTTGCTAGAAGCTTGCAGGTTCAATTTACCTTGCATTCTCTTTTCTCATTCAACTTTTTCTGTCACTCTACAAAATTTCACCAACAGAATAAAATGACATGGCATTTGTCCCTATTTATTCATGTTAATTTCTTTTTATTAAGTTCAAAGATTTGTATTAAGTAAATTATATATATGACTCAGATATTGGGGTACAGTTCATGGTAGTAGCATAGCCATGATTATTCTAGACTTTAATATGTCTTCATAATAGTTTACTCTAAAGGCAATAATTTTTCATATTTTTTCCTAAGCATTTACAAAATAAAATTGAGATGAGTTATCTGGTAAGATTTTTTCCAATTTTTTGTCTAAAATTTATTTTAATATGTTTCTAAATTTAACAAGTGAAAGTTTTTATAATTAACCCATCCCAATTTTTATGTAGTTTAAAATTTATTTTTAATATCTATTTACATTTGACAACTAAGAAAACAAGATTTTATACATTAATTGAGATCTTCAGCATAAAATCCAAACAGTTCTGCTGCAACCTGACATCAACTCCTAAAAACTTCTGCTCTAGGAAAAATCAATAATAAAACTTTAGAGAGAATAAGGAAAAATGGGCTTCGGAGCATAACACCAAACAACTTTGTGATATATAAAAAATAAGAAAAGAAAGTAATAAAAACTTTAGCATAATTTTACATATTTGATTGTTTAAAAATGCATAACTACTACAGTAAATATAACATTTTACTTGGTGAAAGATTGGAAGTGGGTATCTGAGGGATTACGGGTTACGAATTTTTGTGATGGAGGAGGGTTTCTGAAATCAGATGGAAATTTCCAGCACCAGATATAGATGGGTGTGGCTCAAAATATGCATGATGAACTGAGGTATCTGGTAGGTGTTTGAGATGAGTACATGTATGTTTCTTATGTGTTTCTATCCCTTGGATTCATCCAGGTATGGTTTTTTTGGTTCAGAGTATTTCTTGCAGATAAAATCAAGCATAAGTAAACATGAAATTCAAGTTATGCTCAAATGTTCCCTAATATATTAGTCACATTGGAACAAATTTGTTTTCAAAATAGGAATTAAGGCAAAACTGACTGTACTATCTTTTTATTTGGACCTGAGAATTACAAAATGTGAAAGCTAATGAAAACCTCTGTCTTTTGTCTCATTGACTTATTTTTGCTTGCTTGTATGATTCATTCTGCAATATGTCATACCTGCAAATATATTTTGATATTTCCAAATTTTATTGACACTCTAGTGACATAACAGAACTGGGTTCAGAAACAAAGCACCTTTGAGATTAGGATTTCTCTGACCTTGAACTTCCTGCCTTGCTCCTGAATACATTAACTTCGCCTTATACACAGTTCTAGTAATTTGCCTTTCCCACATCTTGAACCACATATAAAACAATAATGACACTAAGAATCAGCACAAGTAAAAAACCCTCACATAGGTGATCCACAGTTGTCTAGTGCAGATAAAGAAGGATACTGTCTTTGAGTGATATGAATGTGCATCCCCACTGTATATATAGAGAACAGAATGCTAAGATGATTTCATGTACTTATCAAACACTGAAGATGTAACTTTTCTAAAAATGGTTCTGTGACTTAATTATATGTTATAAACTTAATGATATGTTATAGATAATTACAGTATTATAGATCCACTCTAGAAAAAGTATGTCATCATTGTCGGTAAACAATGCATAAAAAAGCTAAATAATCTATGTGTATTTTACTAAGATTAAGATTTTTTAAAAAGAAGTAGAAGAAGACTAGCAGACTGGAAATAAGTATTATAAAAATTTAGCAATGATTCCTTTAAGTTGATTTATACAAGCTTAATTTTTTGGAATTTTTTAAACTTTTTTTTGCTTTGCATCTTTATTTTTAACAGTATTATTTTTAATTTTAGATTTGGGAGTACATGTGCAGGTTTGTTACATGGATACATTACCTGAGTGCTGAGGTTTGGGCTTCAGTTGAGACTATCACCGAAATAGGTGTCTTTTCAACACACAATAGGTACACCCAATAGGTAGTTTTTCAGCCCTTTCTCTCCTCCCTTCCTCCCCGTTTTTGGAGTCCCCGTGTCTATTGTTCCTATCTTTGTGTTCATGTGTACCCAACGTTTAGCTCCCACTTATAAGTGGGAATATGCAGTATTTGATGTTCTGTTTCTGTGTTAATTCACTTAGGCTAATGGGCTCCAGCTGCATCCATGTTGCTGAAAAGGACATGATTTCCGTTTTTATGGTTGTGTAGTGTCCCGCGGTGACCACATTTTCTTTATCCAATCCACCACAGATGGACACTTAGGTGGATCCCATGTCTTTTCTATTGTGAATAGTGCTGCAATAAACGTGCAAGAGCAGGTGTCTTTTTGGTAAAATGATTTATTTTCCTGTGGGTATATACCCAGTAATGAGATAACATTATGAGATAATGCTGGGTAATTCTATTTGCAGTTCCTTGTAATCTCTTGATTTTCACTTAGTCCATTTATCTCTATCTTATCTTGCTTAAAATTTAAAACAATGAAAATAATGAAAACATGAAATTGTTTGCTGTGTTTTCGGTGTACAGTTTTGCCTAAGCATTGTTTTGATTTACTGGCTCTCATCAGCACTCCATGTTCAGAAATCTGAATTTGAACTGTCTCCATTTTCCTGTAGAGTCAATTGGGTAAAAAATTAGGTTAGAACCCACAGCCACTTAGATGAGAATCAAAACAATGCCATTTTAAAGTGGTTCTTTCATAAAGCCACTGAGGAAATATCACAAGCAGATAATGTATTACATTGCATTGCATATGTTGCTATTACAATATCTGTAACGGTTAATGCCACTGCTTTGAGGATATGAATTTTAAGATTGTTTTCATTTTAGAAATGTATGCTATAGTACATAACCCTTCAATGACATCCTCCTTTCTAGCAATAGTTTTCTCATTATTAGGCTGTATAAACTCACACTAAGTTTGTTTTAATACTCCTTAAAGTGTATGCTCAGATTTTGAGATCTGAATCTTGAGATGTGTATGCTAATTGAATTTTATAAAGACAATACTCTAATTGAACTGTTTTTCCACTTTAAACTTCACCTAACCTCCAAATATAAGTTCTTTCTTGAGACTAATATAACATTTTTAAAAAGAAAAGTTTATTCAATTGTGCTCAATATCATTCCTACATACTTGTTGGGAACTTTGAGAAGTTATGTAAAAAAATCTTCATTTGCAAAACTATTGACTGAATCAAGACAGTATCTCAGTTCTGCAAGGAGGATCAAATCAGTGCATTCTCTTAGAAAAGTGCTATTAATTATGCTTCATCTTTCAACAATCACTTTTTAATTTTTTAGCTAATATTTGATATCTGAAATTCCCCCTTTACTTTAAGATTATTCAGATCATCTAAGAATATGTCATGAGATTGCCCATAATAAGATAAGAGGAAAAGACATTTCTTCATTTCTTTGAAACCTAAAAACTTAAAAAAAAATAGGCTCACAATATTTTAGATATAATGAGATTTCACAGAAGAAAAATAATCTTTTTACAAGCTTTCTTGTTCTGTGAAAGCTCTTTGAGATGAAGCAAGAAACTGGTGAAGCACCTAAGAAATAAGGGATGATTTATCTTGGTGATTTCTCTCGGTGATTATGATGAATGTTAATAAGACTGCAGAATGCAAGTGAGATCATGTAAAACAACTCAGATTTTATTAAAGTGAGGAATAAAGAAGGCACTCAAGGAATCACATAATGCATATAGACCATCTAGCTTCTGGACTATCTTTTTCTCTTTAAGATTAAGAACTAGAACTACAAGAGGAATTCTAAGTATGCTCCAAAAATTTAAAGAAGGAAAAATAAGTAGGACTCTAACAAAACATTCCCTATAAGGTAGAAAAAAATAAAATTTGAAAAATGAAAAAGAAACAAGAAACGCTGTACCAAACTAATTAAAATGCAATAAATTAAGTCAAGCTATATTAACTTGTCTGAATTTCCAGTTACTTTGCCCATTTTCCTTGAAAAAACCATCTGCACTGACTATTACTACGCTACACTTAACAACAAAATTGGTTAAGGGACTAGCAGGTTGAAACCATTTGTGGAGGGCAGGTATACCAGTTCACCTTACTGCTTGGTAGTCTCAGAAGCCTGAATGCTTCAGTTTTAACCCATTTTCCCAGGTAATAGCTCATGAATGGTTTTCCCCTGGGGAAAAATTAACACTTTCTTTTCTTCTTTTCTTTTAATATTGTATTTTTATTATGCCTTTTATATGTTTAGATATACAAATGTTCATCACCGTGTTACAATTTCCGTGTTACAATTCCCGTGTTACAAGTTTCAGTACAGCAGTATGCTGAAGAGGTTTGTAGCCTAAGGGCGATAGGCTACAACATTTAGCCTAGGTGTGTAGTAGGCTATACCCTCTAGGTTTGTGTAAGTACATTCGATGTCATTCACATGACACAATTGCCCTAATGACACATTTCTCAGAACAGATCTTGGTTGTTAAGTGACGCACGACTGTACACATTTCTAAAAATAGAAAAATCATTCATTCCAACAAGATGAATGTATGCCAAAATTGTAATGCAAATTCCATTATTCATTGGATTTGCATTGTAATTTTTAAATTATACTTTAAGTTCTAGGGGACATGTGCACAACGTGCAGGTTTGTTACATATGTATACATGTGCCCTGTCGGTGTGCTGCACCGATTAACTTGTCATTTACATCAAGCATTTCTCCTAATGTTATCCCTCCCCCCTCCCCTCACCCCATGACAGGCCCTGGTGTGTGATGTTCCCCTTCCTGTGTCCAAGTGTTCTCATTGTTCAGTTCCCACGTATGAGTGAGAACATGTGGTGTCTGGTTTTCTGTCTTTGTGATAGTTTGCTGAGAATGATGGTTTCCAGCTTCATCCATGTCCCTACAAAGGACATGAACTCATCCTTTTTTATGGCTGCATAGCATTCCATAGTGTATACGTGCCACATTTTCTTAATCCAGTCTATCATTGGTGGACATTTGGGTTGGTTCCAAGTCTTTGCTATTGTGAATAGTGCTGCAATAAACCTACATGTGCATGTGTCTTTAGAGCAGCATGATTTGGGGAAAATCATCTTGTGATGCAGTGATTACAATATTGGAAAGTATCACGTTTAAATAAATTTGTTCGTTGGTCTGTTCTCCACTGTTTTGCTGAAATAGTATTAACAGCACTTCTTGATAGAGGCTCTGGTATGTGAATTTCACCTGCATTTAAATCAGCACACATTTTTTTCTTTGTCATTAAATTTGTAATATAAGAGGTCTCTATTACTAATGTGTTCTTTTAGCATAAGATCCAGTTATATGATTGCTCAAATTGCACACTACCCACCCTGTCTTTTAAACCATATCAACTATAATGATAAATACAAAAACAATGTGCAATAGTAATTATTAAGGATATGTTAGATGTTTCTTGATTGTTTCTAATAAAAATGTGTTTATGGACTAGAAAATTTAAGACTTTGGCTTTGGAGCTAGACTGCCAGGTGTTAAATGTTGGTTTAGTGAGCAAATCACTTCACCACTGTGTGCCTTAATTTCTCATTGGCAAATTGGGGTTGGTATGACAGTTAAATAGTTTGATTCATGTAAAGTGCTTAGAACAATGTTTGATACTATTTCAGCCCTCAACAAATACTAGTTATCATGAACTTGATTTATCAGATAGTTTTAAAAAGCATTACTTTGATTGGAAAAGATCTGTTACATATGAACTGCATGTGACTCATTCTATGAACTGATTTTTTCTGCATGTGATTTAGTCAACGTCTTTAGTATAAAAAATTACTAAGAAAAAAGCCACATATCTACAGCCAACTGATCTTTGACAAAGTCAACGAAAACATACACTGAGGAAAGGATACCCTATACAATAAATGGTGCTGGGAAAATTTGACAGTCCCATGCAGAGGAATGAACCTGAACCCGTATCACTCACCATACACAAAAATTAACTCAAAATGGAATAAAGATTTAAACATAAGGCATGAAACTATAAAAATTCTAGAAGAAAACCTAATAAAAACTCTTTTGAACATTGGCCCAGGCAAAGAATTCATAACCAAGATCTCAAAAGCAAGTATAACAAAAACAAAAATAAACAAATGGGATTTTTAAACTAAAAAGCTTCTTCACAGTGAAAGAAATAATCAACCGAGTGAACAGAGAGCCTACAGCATAGGAGAAAATAATTGCAAACTATGCATCCAACAAAAGGCTAATATCCAGAATCTTCAAGGAACTTGAACTTCTCAACAGGAAAAAACCAATAACCGCTTAAAAGTTGGGCAAAGGACATGAACAGTCAATTACCAAAGGAAGATACATAAGAAGCCAACAAGCACATGGAAAAAATGTTCCACATCACTTATCATCAGAGAAATGTAACTTAAAACCACAAAGAAGTACCATTTTATACTACTGAGAATGGCTATTAATAAAGTGTAAAAAAAAAAAAAAAGGCGAGGATGCAAAGAAAGCAGAACATACACCATTGCTGGGAATGTACATAAATATAATCTCTATTAAAAACAGTATGAAAATTTCTCAAAGAACGAAAAACAGAACTACCATTCATTCCAGCAATCCCACTGCTGAATATATACCCAAAGGAAAAGAAATCATTATATCCAAAAGATATCTGCCCTCATATATTTATTGCAGCACTATGAAAAATAGCAAAGATATGGAATCAACCTAAGTATCCATCAATGAATGACTAAAAGAGGAAAATGTAATAGACACACAGACACACACATGCACGCACACACATGCACCCCATGGAATACTACTCGGTCATAAAAATATGAAATCATGTCTTCTGCAGCAACATGAATGGAACTGCAGGCCATTATCTTTAGTCAGATAACTTAGAAACAGAAAGTATTCTACTTATAAATTGGAGCTAAATAATGTGTACATGTGGACACCAGAGAGTGGGATAATACACATCAGAGACTCAGAAACATGGGAGGTTGATTAGGGATAAGAAATTATCTAATGAGTTCAATGTTACACTAAAAGCTCAGACATCACACTATGTCATATATCCACATAACAAAACTGTGGTTGTAGTTTCTAAATCTATTACAATAAAATAATATAAAATTGTAATGGAATAATATGAAGTTAACGGTTTACCCTGGATTATATTCAGTACATTTTTCTTCATTAGAAGCATAAATGCTTGCATCCCAATTAGACTTAAATATTTTACCTGTTTTACTAATCTAATAGAATCAAATTAATTTAATAAAAGGTGTATGCCACATTTTTAACATTGACATGATAATAGCAAACCATGATTGAGTCTATTTTCCATTTTTGACAAATTATATTATTGCCTCTTATTTCTCTCAATATAATGAGCCACATGCATCACAAACATAAAGTAAAACTAAAATTTAAAAAATGTTTGCACTCACTTCAGCAACACCTATACTAAAATTGGAATGACACAGACAAGAAGACAAGATCAGCATGGTCCCTGTGCAAGGATGACATGCAAATTTATGAAGCATTCCATATTTTTAATGTAAAAGTAAAAAACCCATCCAAAAGATAGCAACTTCAAAGTTTAAAGGAACATTAGCCCATACAGATGAGAAAGAACCAGTGCAACAACTCTGGAAACTCAAAGAGCCAGAGCGTCTTTTTACCCCCAAATGGCCACACTAGTTCTCCAGCAATAGTCCTTAACTGAAATGGCTGAAATGACAGACATAAAATTCAGAATCCTGATAGAAATGAAAATCATCATGATTCAGCAGAAAGCCAAAACCTAATGCAGGGAATCTAAGGAATCCAGTAAAAAATATAGAGGAGCTGAAAGGTGAAATAACCATTTCAAGAAAAAAACCAAACTGATTTGATAAAGTTGGGAAACTCAACAAAATAATTTCCTAATACAATTTTAATTATTAACAGCTGAATAGACCAAGCTGAGGAAAGAATTTCAGAGCTTGAAGACCATTTCTTCAAATTATTTCCGTCAGACAAAAACAAAGAAAAAAAAAAAGAATGAATAAAACCTCCAAGAAAAATGAGATTATATAAACAGACCAAATCTAAAATTCATTGGCATCCCCACCAATAGAAGCTACAACCACACTTTTGTTACGTGGATATATGACATAGTTGTGATGTCCGAGCTTTTAATGTAACATTGAACTCATTAGATAATTTCTTATCCCTAATCAACCTCCCATGTTTCTGAGTCTCTGATGTGTATTATCCCACTCTCTGGTGTCCACATGTACACATTATTTAGCTACAATTTATAAGTGAGAGAGAGAGAGAGAGAGAGCAAGAAACTTGGAAAATATATTTGAGGATACTGTTCATGAAAATTTCCCTGACCTTGCTATAAAGGCCAACATTTAAATTCAGAAAATGCAGAGAGTCCCTGCAAGATAACATGAGCATCTTTAAGACACATACGTGTCAGACTTTTCAACGCTAACATGAAAAAAGATCTCTACAACAAGAATTACAAAATACTGCTGAAGGAAATCAGAGAAAACACAAACGGATGGAAAAACATTTCATGCTCAGGAATAAGAAGAATCAATATTGTTAAAATGACCATGCTTTCCAAAGCAATTTACAGATTCAATGCTATTCCTGTCAAACTACCAATGACATTTTCCACAGAATTAGAAAAAAATTATTCTAAAATTCTATGGAACCAAAAAAGAGCCTGAAGAGTTAAGACAATTTTAAGCAAAATGAACAATGCTGGAAGCATCATATAACCCAACTTTAAACTATATTACAAGACTACAGTAACCAAAACGATATGATACTGTACAATAACAAACACATAGACCAATGGAATAGAATAGAGAACCCAGAAATACAGCCATACACTTACAACCATCTGTTCTTTAACAAATTCAACAACAACAAGCAATGGAGAAATGACTCCCTATTCAATAAATGACACTGGGATAACTGTCTAACCATATGAAGAAGACTGAAACTGAATCCATTCCTTAAACCATATACAAATCAACTCAAGATGGATTAAAGACTTAAATGTAGGCTGGATGTGGTGGCTCATGCCTGTAATCCCATCACATTGGGAGGCCGAGATGGGTGGATCTCCTGAGGTCAGGAGTTCAAGACCAGCCTGGGCAACATAGTGAAACCTTGTCTCTATTAAAAGTACAAAAATTAGCCTGGCATGGTGGTGCATACCTGTCATCCCAGCTACTCAGGAGGCTGAGGCAGGAGAATTGCTGGAGCCTGAGAGACAGAGGTTGCAGTGAGCTGAGATCATGCCATTGCACTTCAGCCTGGGTGACAAACCGAGACCCCCCATTTCAAAAAAAAAAAAAGACTCAGGAGGCTGAGGCAGGAGAATTGCTGGAACCTGAGAGACAGAGGTTGCAGTGAGCTGAGATCATGCCATTGCACTTCAGCCTGGGTGACAAACCGAGACCCCCCATTTCAAAAAAAAAAAAAAAAAAAAAAGACTTAAATGTAAAACTTAAGACTATGAAAACTCTGGAAGAAAACCTAGGAAATACCTTTTTGGAAATAAGAATAAGCAAAGATCTTATGACAATGACAAAGATGCCTAAAGTAATTGCAACAAAAAACTTGACAATGGAACCTAATTAAACTAGAGATCTTCTGCACAGCAAAAGAAATCATCAGCAGGATAAAGAGATAACTCACAGAACAGAAGAAAATATTTGCAAACTATAAATCTGAGAAAAGTCTGATATCTAGAATCTATAAGGAACTTAAACAATTTTACAAGCCAAAAAAGAAATAACCCCACTAAAAAGTGGGCAAAGGATATGAACACACTTTTAAAAAGAAGATATGCACAGGATCAACAAGTGTATGAAAAAATGCTCAACATCACTATTCATTTGAGAAATGCAAACCAAAATGGCAAGGAGATATCATCTCACACCAGTCAAAAAATAACAGTTGCTGGTGCGGTTGTGGAGGAAAGGGAATGCTTAAACACTACTAGTGGGAATGTAAATTAGTACAGCCATTGTGGAAAGCAGTTTGTTCATCTCTCAAAGAACTTAAAACAGAATTATCATTCAACCCAGCAATCCCATCATTGGATGCATATACTCAAAGGGATATAAACCATTTGACATGGTTTGGTTCTGTGTCCCCACCCAAATCTCATCTTGTAGCTCCCATTTCCCATGTGTTGTGGGAGGGACCCAGTGGGACATAATTGAATCTTGGGGATGGGTCTTTCCCATGCTGTTCTCATGATAATGAATAAGTTTCATAAGATCTGATGGTTTTGAAAGTGAGAGTTTCACTGCACAAGCTCTCTTTCTTTGCCTGTTGCCATCCATGTAAGATGTGACTTGCTCCTCCTTGCCTTCCACCATGATTGTGAGGCCTCCTCAGGCATGTGGAACTGTAAGTCCAATAAACCTCTTTCTTTTGTAAATTGTCCAGTCTTGGGTATGTCTTTATCAGCAGTGTGAAAATAGACTAATACACCATTCTACCATAAAGAAACATGCACTTGTATGTTCATCACAGCACTATTAACAATAGCAAATACGTGAAATTAACCTAAACGTCCATCAACAGTAGACCGGATAAAGAAAATGTGGTACATGTACACCATCGAATACCACACAGTCATAAAATAAAATAATGAGATTATGTGTTTTGCAGCAACATGGGTGGAGCTGGAGGACATTATCCTAAGTGAACTAATGCAGGAATAGAAAATCAAGTGGGAGCTAAACATTGAGTAGAGATAGACACAATGAAGGGAGGAATAGACATCAGAGCCAATTCAAAGTGGGAAGGTGAAAGGAGGCTGAGATTTAAAAAAAAATACCTATTGGGTACTATGCTTATTATGTGAATGACAAAATATTGTGTAGCCAAACCTCCACAACACGCAGTTTACCTAAATAACAAACATGCACATGTACCCTTGAAACTAAGGGATATCTTAAGAGAATAAAAATGAAGATAAAAAAAAGTTGCCTTCATGAAAAGCAAGGAATTTTTAATTTAAATATGAGTGGAAGTAAAATTAGTCTTAAATTGGTTTGTTTAGAAGTGAGAAATAAAAACCTGAAGTAGGAGGATAATAACCAGATGAGACAAGTTTGAGGCACATTTGAGACATAAATAGGTGTCCTTAGGAAGTGACTGAAAATGATGAATTACAGTGAGAGAGGTAATAGAGAGTGGGAGCTAAAATCGTAGCCTTGGCTGTTAAATGAAATGATGATATAATTTCAGCTTTGCCACCTGATAACAATAACACTATAGGCAGTTGGTTTAACCTCACTTACCCTCATTATCTTATATTGTTACATGCAGTTTTGGGATGATTAAATAAGATAATGTTCCCAAATCATTTAATGATCCCTGGATTACAGTGAACGTTCAATAATAGGTAGATATTGCATTTCTGACAGTGATGCTGATGGTGACGGTAATTGTCGTGCCAATTAGAAAACAACGGAAAGCTTTCAGTTTAGGGCACTTTGTGAGATAAGGGGATAAAACTAATCTGGAATTTGGGATATATGATAACTTTAATATCTGTAGGATATCCGGATTAATCTAGAAGAGATTATCCTAAGTGATAAAATTTCTGCATCACCACTGAACAGGTAATATCTGGCATTATTACCCAAGACAAGGGTGTTAAATGAGACAGAATAAATGACCAGGAAACATTGACATGGATTGCATTTAAAGAGACAAAAGAGCTCTCATGGAGTCAGAAAAAAAGATAAAAGTTAATATTATCAAAGAAACCAAGGCAAAATAATTTCGTGATTAAAAGAAGATTAAACTGAAATAGTGAAGACATCTCAAGAGAGGGAAGACTGAGAAGAAATCACTGGATGTGGCAGTCAAGACATACATTAATTATCATGACAGCTTGTTTTTTTTTTTTTTAATTGGGAATGAATAAAGATAAGGTAATTTTGTTGATGACTGGATGAAATATTTAAAACGATGGCAAAAATAGACCAATCTTCAAATCAATCTTCATGTTAGCCCTATTTCGTATGTGAGTAAAACAGAAGCAGAGAGAAATTAATATACTCACTTGTGATCACAGTTCATAACCAGTGGAATCAGTATTAAAATCTTGCTTTTTTAGAGCAGTTAAAAATCATAGCCCTCATTAATATATTCTATATGCAATTAATTTTAATGAGATTAGTTTGTCCACATATAATGAAAAAAATTAATTTCTCTTGGCTTATAGACAGTGTTCTAATCTATTTGGTTAGACATTAACTTCAGTAGGAAGTGATTGATTTTCAAGGGGAGAAATTATTCGAAAATTCTGGCAGAATTTCACTTAGTCATAGATAAACAGTTAGATCAGAATATTGTTTTACTGTGGGTGCCACTTAAAGGGAAGAAAAATGTTTTGAACAGGGAACCTAGTATCATTGGCCAAAGAAAACTGTTACTACAATTCTTGACACTGTAACATGTCAGCTCTGAATCTGCTCCTTGACATGCCTAATACAGTCCAATTAAATGGCACCTGTTATTTTGGAATTTCTAAAAAAGCAATTATCCTTAGATTTTTGTTTATTCCCACCCTTCCTCTAGCCCTGAAAGTAGTTGTTCATCCAACCACAGTAATGATGATAAGATAATTTCATCAAATTGATTCCAGAGACTATATGATTAAATCTCACAGATGGTTTGGAGGGGTCATTCATTGGCTAAACTGTTTTAGAACATCTGTAATTCATCAGGCCTGTCCCAGACCAGTGATTAACCTACAAAGCACAGAAATGCCAGAATCCGACTTCCACCTAAGGCTTTTTCATTCTCCAAGAATGTAACTAAACATGTGGTCCATGGTATTGCTTGTGCTGAAGAGAAATGAGGGAAGATAATGGGATGGAGATGAGGACCTTCAATTTCCCCAAAAAGTTTTATGGGTAAAAGTAAAAAGTAAAAAATAAAAAATAAAAAATTAAAATAAATCTTTATAGGGGACATTTTAGAAAACAACCCACACTGTTGTCTTTGAGGAACTCGGGCCTTTTGCATGTTTAAAGGAACAAGCAGACCCCAGGCTTAACACTCCCATGTCTAAGAGAACATTTTGTTTGTGAGATTCTCTATGTTTTTGCATGTTTTACATGTATCAGGAAAATGTCTTTCTTAGTGTTGCATACCACTTTTTTTTTAATCCTTCCCCTAGCACGCCATCCCTCACAGGCCCTGGTGTGTGATGGTCCTCTCCCTATGTCCATGTGTTCTCATTTTTCAACTCCCACTTACAAGTGAGAATATACGGTGTTTGGTTTTCTGATCTTGTGATAGTTTGCTGAGAATGATGGTTTCCAGTTTCATCTATGTCCCTGCAAAGGACATGAACTCATCCTTTTTTATGGCTGCATAGTATTCCATGGTATATATATGCCACATTTTCTTTTCTTTATTATTATCATACTTTAAGTCCTAGGGTACATGTGCACAACAGATTTGTTACATATGTATACATGTGCCATGATGGTGTCCTGCACCCATTAACTCATCATTTACATTAGGTATATTTCCTAATGCTATCCCTCCCCACACCCCTCTCCCTCCACCCCACAACAGGCCCCAGTGTGTGATGTTCCCCTTCTGGTGTCCAAGTGTTCTCATTGTTCAATCACCTATGAGTGAGGACATGTGGTGTTTGGTTTTCTGTCCTTGCGACAGTTTACTGAGAATGATGGTTTCCAGCTTCATCCATGTCTCTACAAAGGACATGAACTCATCCTTTTTATGGTTGCATAGTATTCCATGGTGTATATGTGCCACATTTTCTTAATCCAGCCTATCATTGATGGGCGTTTGAGTTGGTTCCAAGTCTTTGCTATTGTGAATAGTGCCACAATAAACATATGTGTGTACGTGTCTTTATAGCAGCATGATTTATAATCCTTTGGGTATATACCCAGTAATGGGATGGCTCGGTCATATGGTATTGCCAGTTCTAGATCCTTGAGGAACTGCTACACTGTCTTCCGCAATGGTTGAACTAGTTTACACTCCTACCAACAATGTAAAAGTGTTCCTATTTCTCCACATCCTCTCCAGCACCTGTTGTTTCCTGACTTTTTAATGATCGCCATTCTAACTGGTGTGAGATGGTATCTCATTGTGGTTTTGATTTGCATTTCTCTGATGGCCAGTGATGATGAGCATTTTTTCATGTGTCTGTTGGCTGCATAAATGTCTTCTTTTGAGAAGTGTCTGTTCATATCCATTGCCCACTTTTTGATGAGTTGTTTGATTTTTTCTTGTAAATTTGTTTAAGTTCTTTGGAGATTCTGGATATTAGCCCTTTGTCAGATGGGTAGATTGCAAAAATTCTCTCCCTTTCTCTAGGTTGCCTGTTCACTCTGATGGTAGTTTCTTTTGCTGTGCAGAAGCTCTTTAGTTTAATTAGATCCCATTTGTCAATTTTGGCTTTTGTTGCCATTGCTTTTTGTGTTTTAGACATGAATTCCTTGCCATTGCCTACGTCCTGAATGGTATTGCCTAGGTTTTCTTTTAGGGTTTTTATGGTTTTTGGTCTAACATTTAAGTCTATAATCCATCTTGAATTAATTTTATATAAGGTGTAAGGAAGGGATCCAGTTTCAGCTTTCTACTTATGGCTAGCCAGTTTTCCCAGCACCATTTATTAAATAGGGAATCCTTTCCCCATTTCTTGTTCTTGTCAGATTTGTCAAAGATCAGATTGTTGTAGATGTGTGGTATTATTTCTGAGAGCTCTGTTCTGTTCCATTGGTCTTTATCTCTGTTTTGGTACCAGTACTATGCTGTTTTGGTTACTGTAGCCTTGTAGTATAGTTTGAAGTCAGGTAGCGTGATGCCTCCAGCTTTGTTCTTTTGACTTAGGATTGTCTTGACTATGCAGGCTCTTTTTTGGTTCCATATGAAATTTAAAGTAGTTTTTTCCAATTCTGTGAAGGAAGTCATTGGTAGCTTGATGGGGATGGCATTGAATCTATAAATTACTTTGTGCAGTATGGCCATTTTCACAATATTGATTCTACTTATCCATGATCATGGAATGTTCTTCCATTTGTTTGTGTCCTCTTTTATTTCATTGAGCAGCGGTTTGCAGTTCTCCTTGAAGAGGTCCTTCACATCCCTTGTAAGTTGGATTCCTAGATATTTTATTCTTTTGAAGCAATTGTGAATGGGAGTTCACTCATGATTTGGCTCTCTGTTTGTTTGTTATTGGCGTATAGGAATGCTTGTGATTTTTGCACATTGATTTTGTATCCTGAGACTTTGCTGAAGTTGCTTATCAACTTAAGGTGATTTTGGGCTGAGACAATGGGGTTTTCTAAACATACAATCATGTCATCTGCAAACAGGGACAATTTGACTTCCTCTTTTCCTAATTGAATACCCTTTATTTCTTTCCTCTGCCTAATTGCCCTAGCCAGAACTTCCAACACTATGTTAAATAGGAGTGGTGAGAGAGGGCATCCTTGTCTTGTGCCAGTTTTCAAGGGAAATTCTTCCAGCTTTTGCCCATTCAGTATGATATTGGCTGTGGGTTTGTCATAAAGAGCTCTTATTATTCTGAGAGAAGTCCCATCAATACCCAATTTATTGAGAGTTTTTAGCATGAAGAGCTGTTGAATTTTGTCAAAGGCCTTTTCTGCATCTATTGAGATAATCATGTGGTTTTTGCCTTTGGTTCTGTTTATATGATGGATTATGTTTATTGATTTGCACATGTTGAACCAGCCTTGCATCACGGGGATAAATCTTACACGATCATGGTGAATAAGCTTTTTGATGTGCTGCTAGATTCGGTTTACCGTTATTTTATTGATGATTTTGCATAGATGTTTATCAGGGATATTGGTCTAAAATTCTGTTTTTTTGTTGTGTCTCTGCCAGGCTTTGGTATAAGGATGACGCTGAATTCATAAAACGAGTTAGGAAGGATTCCTTCTTTTTCTGTTGATTGGAATAGTTTCAGAAGGAATGGTACCTGCTCCTCCTTGTACCTCTGATGGAATTTGGCTGTGGATCGGTCTGGTCCTGGACTTTTTTTGGTTGGTACGCTATTAATTATTGCCTGAATTACAGAGCCTGTTATTGGTCTATTCAGGGATTCAACTTCTTCCTGGTTTAGTCTTGGGAGGGTGTTATGTGTCCAGGAATTTATCCATTTCTTCTAGATTTTCTAGTGTGTTTGCATAGGGGCATTTATAGTATTCTCTGATGGTAGTTTGTATTTCTGTGGGATCAGTGGTGATATTTTCTTTATCATTTCTTATTGCATCTATTAGATTCTTCTCTCGTTTCTTCTTTTTTAGTCTTGCTAGCTATCAATTTTGTTGATCTTTTCAAAAAACCAGCTCCTGGACTCATTGATTTTTTGAAGGGTTTTCGTATCTCTATCTCCTTTAGTTCTGCTCTGATCTTAGTTATTTCTTGCCTTCTGCTGGCTTTTGAATGTGTTTGCTCTTGCTTCTCTAGTTCTTTTAATTATAATGTTAGGATGTCAATTTTAGATCTTCCCTGTTTTCTCTTGTGGGCATTTAGTGCTATAAATTTCCCTCTACACACTTCTTTAAATGTGTCCCAGAGATTCTGGTATGCTGTGTCTTTGTTTTCATTGGTTTCAAAGAACATCTTTATTTCTGCCTTCATTTCTTTATGTACCCAGTAGTCATTCAGAAGCAGGTTGTTCAGTTTCCATGTAGTTGAGCGGGTTTGATTGAGTTTCTTAATCCTGCATTCTAGTTTGATCGCACTGTGGTCTGAGAGACAGTTTGTTATAATTTTTATTCTTTTACATTTGCTGAGGAGTGCTTTACTTCCAACTATGTGGTCAATTTTGGAATAGTACAAAGTGGTGTTGAAAAGAATGTATATTCTATTGATTTGGGGTGGAGAGTTCTGTAGATGTCTATTAGGTCTGCTTGGTGAATCCGGATAGTTTGCTGAGAATGATGGTTTCCAGCTTCATCCATGTCCCTGCAAAGGACATGAACTCATCCTTTTTTTTTTTTTTTTTTTTTTTTTTTGATATGGAGCTTTGTTCTGTCACCCAGGCTGTAGTGCAGAGGCGCAATCTCCTCTCACTGCAGGCTCTGCCTCCCAGGTTCATGCCATTCTCCTACCTCATCCTCCTGAGTAGCTGGGACTACAGGCACCCACCCACATGACTGGCTAATTATTTCTATTTTTAGTAGATACAGGGTTTCACCATTGTAGCCAGGATGGTCTGGATCTCCTGACCTCGTGATCTGCTTACCTCGGCCTCCTAAAGTGCTGGAATTACAGGCATAACCACGGCGCCTGGCCAAACTCATCCTTTTTTATGGCTGTGTAGTATTCCTTGGTATATATGTGCCACATTTTCTTAATCCAGCCTGTCACTGATGGACAGCTGGGTTGGTTCCAAGTCTTTGCTATTGCGAATAGTACCGCAATAAACATACGTGTGAATGTGTCTTTATCGTAGAATGATTTATAATCCTTTGGGTATATACCCAGTAATGGGATGGCTGGGTCAACTGGTATTTCTAGTTCTAGACCCTTGAGGAATCGCGACACTGTCTTCCACAATGGTTGAACTAATTTACCCTCCCACCAACAGTGTAAAAGCATTCCTATTTTTTCACAACCTCTCCAGCATCTGTCGTTTCCTGACTCTTTAATGACTGCCATTCTAACTGGCATGACACGGTATCTCATTGTGGTTTTGATTTGACCAGTGATGATGAGCATTTTTTCATATGTCTGTTGGCTGCATAAATGTTTTCTTTTGAGAAGTGTAACAGGCTCATTCTCAAAGAAATAATTCACTCTTTGTTTATCCCACATACACAGTTGAGTGTCAACATTTTATGCCAGGCAGTAACCTAGAAAGCAAAGATTCAATTGTGAACAAAATATACAAACTTCCTGATATAATAGAATTTATAATACAGTTTGCAGACTGGGAAAGAGGAGCAAAAAATGCAACTACTAGAATATCAGACAGAGATAGAGAGAAAGGGAAAAAATGTAATTACTAGGAATTCAGATGTTAGGGGAAAAATAGGTCAGGTGTGATGCCTCACACCTGTAATCCCAGCACTTTGGAAGGCCGAGGCAAGTGGATCCCTTGAGGCCAGGAGTTCGAGACCAGCCTGGCCAACATGGTGCAACCCATCTCTAGTAAAAATCCAAAAATTAGCTGGGCGTGGTGGTGGGTGCCTGTAACCCCAGCTACTTGGGAGGTTGAGGAACAAGAATCACTTGAACTTTAGAGGCGGAGGTTGCAGTGAGCTGAGATCACACCACTTCACTTCAGCCTGGGTGACAGAGCAAGGCTCTGTCTCATAAAATGATAAAAACAGATGCTAGGGGAAAAATAAAGCAAGTGGCGGGGGAGAAGTGAGTATTCCTAAGAAGGAAAAGAACTATACTTACCTGAGAAAGTTTCTGGTTTTCCTTCTTGGGATCTAGTAGTCTGATTTCTATGTAAATCAAACTCTCTCCCTTGACTGGTATTTCTCATGATTAAGGCTCATATTTCCCTGTGCCATAATATATCTAATACATTTTGATGACTGCTATGATAGATATTCTGATTTTACATTATTGAGTGTTTGGATTTTGTTTTCCTTTTCAGAAATGGAAGGATTTATTTGGGTAGCCAGTTAAGTTACTCATGGTTCATTTTAATCCTTTCAGGGTTTGTGAATGATCTTCGTTGGGGTGAGTAGTTGGTAGTCTTACTCTAGGGAGGACTTAGCCCTACTATTAGAGTTTGTTATTCTGGCATCTCTACTGAATTCAGTGAGTGACAGATGAGGCTCCCCACCATGACTAGTTAGAACTCCAAAGCATGCCAGCTCTGAGGACTATTCAACTCACAGCTCCCCAGTTACTTTTGTGTCAGGCCTTTTTGAGATCTAACCCATCTTGGGGTTAGATGCACATCTTTATATTCAACAAAACCTCAAGAATCACTCTTTGCCCAATTTCAAAGCGTGTTAACCTATACATGCATACTTCATATTTAGCAAAGATGTAAAGCTCTTCAAAGACCCCAGTACAAAGTTCCGGAACTTATCTGTAGAGCCATTTCATGTCTGGAACCTCAGGCTGCTATTTCCATTCACTTCAGTGTCACTAACTCCAATCTCTGTGTCCTGGATTCAGTGGGACCACCAGTCCACTTGGCCTGGCCATCTCTCCGAAGTGTGCTTTCAGGAATAAAATCGGGGGCTATTGAAGGTTCACCTAGTATTTTTATCTTTCTCTTTCCTCAAGAATCAGTCATGCCATGCTTATTTTCCACTATCTACACTTATGGTTTCATATATCCTGTCCAGATTTCTTATTTATTTATTTTTTTTTTTTTTACAACGCCAAGGTAGATCCAGTTTCTGTTACTCCACCATGGCAAGAAGCAAAAATCTCCTTTTAAAAACAAAGACAACTAATACTAACACACACATGCAAAACTAGAGGTCATTTCTAAATTATAGGACTTTTACCATGCCTAAAAATTGATCATGGCATTACAAATGCATTGTCTCTGACTACCATTTGCCACAGTGAAATGACCTCTCCATAATAGGGTCAGTAATTGAGATGAAAGGACTCCTTACAGAAAGCTTAATTAAAAACACAGAGAGGTATGTTCATCTCAGTAGGAGAGCATTGACTTGGCATCTCCCAATCTTTTAGTTCCATTTTTTTTGTCGTGAAAATGACAATTTTGTTAATGAGTAAACCTCAACTTTCATAGAAAATTGCATTTTTGTCTTTGGATACTGGAATAAATGATGTTAAATGTACATATTTGTCAGATTGTTATTGGAATATTGATAATCAACTGATTTGTTCCCACGTTCTTGAATGCTACTGCATTTTGGGCTATATTCACATGTGTCAAGTACTTTTTAGCTCACCAGTAAACACTCTAGTTAAGATATGAAATTATAAAAATGCCTTCTAGGCTTTTCTGCTTCTTCTCGTTGTAGTTGTTCCTAGTTCCCTCTTAAAGCTTCTTAATTATATTGCAGAGTTTCAAGAACCTTTGTGTAATTTCTTACGTAGTTAAACTGTCAGAAAGCTGAAAAGCAGTCATAATTTTTATTGACTAAAAAAGGCAGACTTAAATTTTGAAACTAATTATGCCTTCTCTATAGCATGCCTTTGGGCATAAGACAGAATTCTGTCTTTTTGAGGATTTTCATAGCCCTTTTATATCTTTTTTAGAGAATTTATTTCTTTTTTTTTTTCTATTTAGAGTCTTTGAGTATGCCCCAAATTAGCATCCTCTGAGGATGACTTTTTAAAAAACGCTATAATCTCTGTGATTTTGTATCACTTTATCAAAAATAAAAAGAGAAAAAATAGCATTATACAAAATAATATGATGGAAAATATTTATATACTGATATAGGGATTTTTTAATGTCGTCATGTATAGAAATGAAAACAACTTCTGATAGATCATCACTAATTTATAATATTTATAGAAATCAGGGGTTTTCCTTGACTCAGATTATATTTAGCAGCAAAAGCAAGCCTCAGCAATAAATTAGGTTTCAGATTATTTATCTGCTGTTTTCCGACCAAATGTAACATTTGAATCTGTTCTGGTAAAAATTTCTTTTTTCAGAATCTTCACCTTCTTCCTATGACCCTGTTTTCTAAAGAAACAGTAAAGATGAATAATTGCAGACTATGTTTCTCAAGCCAGACAATCATGATATGTTTCCGGCGTTTGCATTTAATGTTAGTTCTTGTCTAATTAGGAACATAGTAAGCACGTGCGGCAGATTGCATTATTTGCCCCAATCCTTGATATCTTTCGTATGTGATTTTGCAGTTACTTTCATTAAAGCAAGCTTGTCCAACCCACGGCTCATGGGCCGCATGCAACCCAGGATGGCTTTCAATGCAGCCCAAAGTTACAAGTTTGTAAACTTTCTTAAACCATTTTGAGATCTTTTTTGCAATTTTAAAAAAGCTCATCAGCTATTGCTAGTGTTAGCGTCTTTTATGTGTGGCCCAAGACAATTCTTCTTCCAATTACACCCTAGGGAAGCCAAAAGATTTGACACCCTGCATGAAAGGATCACAATAGATTTTCCCACTCCTTGACTTTGGGTCCAGTCGTATTACCTGCCTTTAGACAATGGGACAGAATTACTGGCATCCCAGTTCTCTGTCTGAGCCTGCAGTGCTCTCCCATGTTTCTGCCTGCACTCTCAGGCATCCGCTGCCACTGAACTGCATCTCAGCTAAGGGGCTGGAATTTGCACTCCTGCTTCTGCTCTTTACAAACTGCTGCCAACACTGCTGGAGGCCCCTGATATGCAAAGGAGAATCCAGAACGGTGGGAATGCAGCTGGGAGCCAAGATAACTGGAGTAAATTTCCCACATTCTGAAATTCTTCTTTGAGGAATTTTATACGAGGGTCCATATTGTATCTAACCACTGCAATTTCATCCATTTAAACTCATCCTCACCTCGCATAAATATCTCATATCTCTGCAAATCATACCTATACCCAAAGTTTCATTGATCAGCAAGAAAAGTGATTTTATTTTATTTTATTTTACTTTATTTATTTTTTTATTTTATTTTTGCCAGTCTGATAACAACTTCTTCTCTGACCTCTGGCTTATATTTGCCTTGTTTCTTCTGATATCTACAATGAATCAACAATGGGTTCACAACACAAGGAAATAACTTGGCTCTGTCCAGAAAGTATTAGGTGTCTGATTGATTGTTGTCTATTATTGTTGGTTGTAGTTTTGTTGTTTCTTAGTTTAAGAAGGTGTCTACACCTAAATGCAAGTGGAACCAGAAAGAGATTAACTATGGATTAGAAATAAAATTATTTTTGCTGTGTTTTCATAACAGTATGACCTGAACATAATATAATGGTGAACAATATCACTACTCAAAGTGTCACAGTTATTTGCCTAGATAACTAAACAATATTTAAGGAATGTCCATAATATTTTAGATTAAAAGTTAGCAAATATTCTTTTTATACAGTGTAAAGTTAGCTATCACAATTTTCAGGTTGTTTCAGTGGACATTTAATGAGTTGAAACTTTGAAGCATAATTAAAAATAAAAAACACTTGGCTCTTAATCTATAGCTGTTCTGCTGTATTGATCGTTAATAATTAGCTACCATGTCCTAAGCCACTCTTTCCAAGGAGGCACTTAATGGAAATAAAAAAAGGAAGCATCCAAATGCTAAAAAAGTCACATCTTTAATGTCAAGTTTGCAGTGACTCATCTTCCTTCTTGTCCCTGTGACCGTAGTCTGCAGAGCGTTCAAGGCAAAAGAACACTGATTTGCTTGCCAAGAGAAAGGTGAACGGAGTTGCAATGTCTAGGATAACAATCACTATTTAGAGAGAAATACTCCAGAGAAGAAAGTATCTTTCTATACCTCCTGTCCCAGCCAATCTCCACTCCTTTGTCCCCTCTCAGATGGCAGAGGAAGCAGTTCCTATTCTCTTGCATTGTCTTTAGAGAAGAGGTGCTCAAAAACACCAGGAGCCTTTTTATTTCACCTCTCTATTGCCAAAACACCAGGAGCGCCAGGAGAAGGGTTTTCATTGTCTCATCACAGAGCTTCTCCCCAGTCCTGAACAGCAGGGCTCTAGGCACAGATGAGATTTTGTATTAAAATACTTGAATAGGAATTGCATATTTTATAAGGAAGGGATACTTTCATTGATTATGCATTCAAGTTGCAGTTATAATACAACAGTAAAGATCCTTGCAGAGAACAGCATATTTAACTTGTTAGAAAATGTAAAAATTATTTCGAGGTTCCTCTGTCATTACTCTGAATCATACTCAGCTTTTTCTTTTGCCACACAAGTGGCAATACTTATGAAGTATTTGCGCTTAAAAAATTCATTCATCAATCTAGCCTGTATGTTTGCACAACTGAGGAATGCAAGTTGATCACATTACTGTGGAATAATGATGTGTCAGATTCTCCTTAAAATGAAACCATTTGTCTTCTTCACGAATATGATAAATCATTATATTCTTGTTTTTAATCTAATCTTTGAAGAATTTCTAACAATTTTACTTTGATAATCTTGTTGTAGTATTTTTCCAGAGGCAGTATTTAGCAGTGATTCTGGTTCAAGATTGCAATTTAATGTTATTTATTCTTAAACAAATATTTACCAAAGGGATGCAAGAAAAATTGATATATATCACATGTTCACATATATGATGTTTCTTAGGGTAAAATCACATTTGTCATTTTCTATATTCATAGAGATTTGTGTAATAATGGTACTAATAGTAACATTTATTAATGAGTTAAAATACTGTGTAATCTGCTACTTGTTTTAAATAAAATAATTCATATAATGTTGACAACCTTTGAGGTAGGTACTAATATTGTCAACATTTATCAGATGGAAAATAATCTCAGTGACTTTTTTCCCAAACTTTTCACAGTTACTTAGTATCAGAGAGTCTATGTCTATGAATTCTACAGAATCAGGAAGAAAACTAAATCCAAGTTAGAAGCCAACAAATATGTGGAAAAAATTTTAAAATGCAGAGCTACAACCAGAAAATGGCCAAAGCCAAGAAGGTAACTGAAGGCAGCATTATAAGGCCAAACAACTGAATTTAAGCTGACTTGTGTGTTTGCTGAAAGCTGCTTTTCAAGGACCAAGCAATGCCTTTCAAATGAGTCTTGCAAATTACTCAGAAATGCAAACTTGTTTTTAACAATACAATCTCTAGGCATAGTCATAGGTAGTAATTGTCCAAATAATTACATGTAAAGGTTATGCTATATGGGTCCTTTTACAATGGTAACATGATGAAAATGGGGAGCCTTTTAAAAAAAATTCAGGAATTTTCCTACAGTAGAGATAGCCACTCTTACATGATAACAAAATTTGAGGTAACTCAATTGATGAAAAGGATATGATGATTGGCCGGGCACAGTGGCTCAAGCTTGTAAACCCAGCAGTTTGGGAGGCTGAGGCTGGTGGATCATGAGATCAAGAGATCGAAACTATCCTTTCCAAAATGGTGAAACTCTGTGTCTACTAAAAATACAAAAATTAGCTGGGTGTGGTGGTGCGCACCTGTAGTCCCAGCTACTTGGGAGGCTGAGGCAGGAGAATCACTTGAACCCAGGACATGGAGGTTGCAGTGAGCTGAGATCTTGCCATTCCACTCCAGCCTGGTGACAGAGCTAGACTCTATCTCAAAAAGTATCTACAAAGAGTAAAACAAAAGCCCATATTAAGGCAGGTGATCGGGGCCAATTCCCGGGCATATTGCCACTTAGTCACTTTAAGCAAATTATTTCACCTCCTAGGATCTTTGTTCTTTTTAACATTAAAATAAGAGCTGGTGATGATTTCTTTCACTTTAAATAATACATAATCTTCTAACTTTTTAAAATTAATTTTTTAGATAGAAGATTGTCATACATTTTTTAGGGTGTGTAGATACCTAGTGACATGAGACTGCTGATCTAATCAATGGTAAATCTATACTGATTTAATCAAGAGACTGCAATTCTTGAATAAAAATTGACCTAGGAAGTAAATGTTCCCAAAGCAGCACTAATTCATTAGTAATAAGTAGTTCCATTTGATGGAAATGAGTTTAATAGTGATTGGAGGAAATGTGACTCTCCAAGAAAATCTTTATATAAGACTGCTTTCCCGGTGAACAGTGAAATATTACAATCCAGATGGCAACAACATATATTTCCTTGAGTTACTTTCGTTTCTTTCTCATTTTTATTGCTTATTTAGCTCCCATGCTCACCAAATTGTTGTCTCAAATTTGGATGTCCTTTCATCATGGGATTCAGAAGCCAGAAAAGCTAGATTTCTACTCCTGGATGTTACTACACTTTTCAGATTCTTGGTTTCCTTGGTTTTAAAAGGACTTTGATACTTAAAATGCCTAATTCAGTGTGGACATAAAAATATATCATATGATGCATTATGTTAAGAAACAAAAAGTGTCTAAGCATTAATTTGTTTATTCATCATTCAATTACCAAAATCGAACACTTACTGATTACTTACTATTTACAAGACACTGTGCGAAAGAAGAGCAACTTGATTCCTGGTCATGGTGATCTCTCCATTGAATTAGAAAAACTAACTGCAGATGAAATTCAGTGGGATAAATGCAAAAACAGAAGTAGGTAAAATACTCAGCAAAACAACAAAAAAAAATGTACTTAACTATTTTAGTGGGAAGGGGATGGCTAAGGAAAAGTTTCTGGAAAAGCTAATTCTGAGTTGGAATTTGAAATAAAAAGATATTTTCCCAAGAGACAGGAGACACAAAAACATTTATGGAAAGGCAAGGACTGTGAAAAGCATAATTCAGGGATGTACAATCATTTTCTCATTGCTGATGTTTCCAGGTTGATGGGACGTGGCAGAGGATAAAAGTGTGAAGACTTTTTGCCTTGCAGGTGATGAAGACTCAATAGTTTTGATGCATGTGATATGATCTGATAATATGTTTTAGTAAGGGATGTGGAATAAATGCAAAGGGTTATTTTTATTTTTATTTTATTTTTCAATTCTTTATTCTTCCATTGCTTAATTTTGTACAACTTTTTATCAGCTACATTTTACTCATTATCTCTGGTGTCTCAAGTCTACCTTCACTATTTCCTACATTTTAGAAGTTCACATTTCAACCAAAAAAATCATCAGTTCATATAAGGGAATGCCTATGGGCATTTTGTTCTTCATATCAGAAAGGAAGATATATCAACTTCAAATCATGAATATATCAACTTTGAAGACTTATTTACCTCTTATTATCTCCAATACACTGATCTGGATCCTGAGGTAATGAGTGGACTCATTCTGTTTTTCAGAGAGGCTATTTAATAAAGAAATGTCAAAGTCAGTAGATAACTAGAGGCAACACCTGGACATAGCATAGTGGAAGCACATAGACTTAGCCACACATATGCCTGGAAGAGCATAAGCAATGTTTGGAAAAGGCAGGATGGGTCTACAAGCAGATGAGTAAGTGGGTGAGTAGATGTGGACATAGAAGAGGAAGGGCAGACACACCAAGCAGTGAACACAGATTATATAATAGTGTGCTTAAGTATCTTATGCAGATGTTCATATTTTACCATGTTCTCTCAGAGTTCAGAGAAATTTGTTTGGTATTCCTAGAATTGACTTCTTCCATTCTTGAATAAAAAAAAAAACAATTGAATTACTAATAGTGTCTACTGCTTAGCATTCGACTGCTATCAGAGCACATTCTTCACCCCATCCTGACTGCAAAAGGGGACAGTAATTTATGCAGTTATGTGAGATCAGGGATTAAAAGTAGACCTTCTGCCTACACTGACGATAGTTCATGTTCTCTCTTCTAAAAGTAAACATGCATATCCTTAGACTGAAGAAGCAGATTTGGGCTATGTTACGAGGCAAGATACGAAATTCTTTCTGCATGTCACTTTTTATTTATATTTCGAATATCTAGACCACTTCTAGACTATAAGAAATGTAGAAAAGCAGGACAAGTTAATAATTTGAGTGCTCTTTAGTTTTTGTTCTTTACCGGAAAATATTTTCACTTTGCTTTTATTTATTTTTAAATAGCTTTATTAAAGCATAATTCACATACCATACAATTTGCTCATTTAAAGTATTCTAGTCAGTGGTTTTTAGAGTATTCACATGTACGTGCAACCATCGCCACAGTCCGTTCTATCAGCTATAAAACCTCATGTACCATTTTGCTATCACCATCCTCCCCTTCCATCACTAAGCAGCCATTAATCACTTTCCATTTCTACAGATTCCTGTATTCTGTATTTTCATATGAATGGAATCATTTAGTATGTGGAGTTTTGTGACCATTTCCAAGCTTTATCCAAGTTTTAGCATTTATCAGTTTCTTTCCTTTTTATGGCCAAATAATATTCCAGTGAATCATATTTGTTTATCCATTTGTCTGTTGATCAACATTTGGGTTGTTTCGACATTGTAGCTATTATGAATAATACTGCTATAAACATTTATGTGCAAGTTTTTGTGTGGGCATTGAGTCTTCTGCTCTTAAATGCAAAATAAAAACTCTACCCTGCTTGGAAAGCAGTTTCACAGCCTGTTTTTAAGTCTAACCATTTGCTATTTCATTGTATCTTGTGGGGCTTATCAAAGATCTTTTTCTTTAATTCAGTCTTCTCCCAAAAGGATTTCTAGCATATTGTTCATTTAATAAACATTTTCATGGTGCTTACGATGCGATACATGCTGTACTTAACTTTTAAACATGTATGATTTTTTATGAAAATTTTCAGGAAAACGAGGCCAAAGAAGATAAGCAACTTATCTAAAACCACAAATGTTAAGTGGTAACTTAAATTGAAACCTGAGTAGTACGGCTCCTGAGTCTCTACAGGGATCCGTTACGTTAAGCAGAAATTGTCTCTAGTAGTGCTTTTTAAAAATAATCTTTTTAGTTTGAAACAGTTTTAGATTTCGAGAAAAAATTGAGTTTTTAATACCTTGCATCCAGTTTTCCCTTTTATGAACATCTTGGATTCGCGTGTTACATTTGCTATCACTAATTAACCATGATACATCATTATTAACTCAAGTTTGTACTTTATTGAGTTTTACTTGGTTTTTACCTAATGTCCGTTTCCTGTCAAGGACTCTGTCCAGGATACCATGTTCCATTTATCTGTCATTTCTCCTTAGATTCTTCCTAGCTGTGACAATTTCTCAAACTTTCTTTGTTTTTGATGACTTTGATAGTTTTGAGAAGAACTGGTAAGGCATTTTGTAGAATGTCCCTCAGTTAGGATTCGTCTTATATTTTTCTCCTGATTTGACTGGGGCTATAAGTTTTATGGAGGAAGACCACAGAGATTAAGTGCCATTTTCATCACATCATATCAAAGATACATACTATCAACATAACATCATTGTTAATGTTAACCTTGACCACGTGGCTGAAATAGTATTTGTCAGATTTATCTATTGTGAAGTTACTCTTTTTCCCCCTTTCTGTATTATATTATTTGAAAGGAAGTCAGTATGAAAAACTCACATGAAAGGAGTTATGAGTCATGTATCACCTCCTTGGGTGTGAAATACTATTTAAATTATATGGAATTCTTCTGCATGTGACATTTGTCTCTTGTCACTCGTTTATGTTTTTATTCACTTACTTAGAATAATATGGGCCAATGAATTTTGTTACAGTTTGTATTTTAATTCATTGTGACATTGTTAATTTATTTTGTGGCTCAAATTGTTTCCACTTTGTTTATTAGGAGCCCTCTCATTTGACTATTGTGTCCCTTTGATATAAACCTATCACTGTGTGTGTGTGTTGGGGGGGTGTGTGTGTGCATGTGTTTGAGCATGTTCTATTCTGTCATTACAAGATGTGACAGGCTCATCTTACATATTTTCAACTGGCCCAAGAATCAGCCACGTCTCCAAGCAACCTTGGTTTCTTTTTCTAGAGAATGGTATTAGAAACCAAGCTACGATCTGAATATAAGGTGTGCTCATTTCTACTGGGGTGTTCTTTCATTTAGGTCCTCTCATCTGACAAAACAAGGAAATATATGTGTGTATATTAACCAGTATATATACACCTATCTGTAAATATTTCTATATATAATCATCTGTATCTATCTTAAGCTAAATATGACTTCATATTGATGTCTATAACTCAAATCTGTTATCATATGGATCATTATTCTTTCACCAATACCAGGCTGTCTCGATTACTCTGGCTGTATAATAAGTTTTGAAATTAGATAGCATGAGTTCTCCAATCTTGGTTTTTTTCTTCAGTATTGTGTTGGGTATTCTAAGTTTTTGCCTTTTCATATAAACTGTAGAATCACTTTATTAACACCTATTAAAAAGCTTATTGGGGGTTTTACATAGATTATGTTAACCCTGTTGATCAATTTAAGGAGCACTGCCATCTTAAAAATATTAATCCTTTCTATCTATAAGCATGGGATGCCTTTCTATTTAATTTGATCTTTAACTGTTTTTAACAATTGTTTTGTAAATTTCAGTTTAACAGTCTTCATCTACTTTTATTAAATTTATAAAGGATTTCAGTTTTTGATATTGTAAATCAAATTGCATTCTTGATTTTATTTACAAATTTTTATTGATAGTATATATAAATATAATTAATATTTTACATTGATCTTGTATCCTGTAACCTTGCCAAACTTGTTTACTCATTATAATAAATTTTATGGATTTCTTAAGATTTTCTATATGCAAGACTACACCATCTACAAGTAGAGATCTTTTGTGTGTGTGTCATTTCCAGTGTGGATGTCCTTTATCTCTTTCTCTCACTGGAGGCATCCAAATCAGGAAGTTGAGACAGATCATCAAATGCTCAGATAGCTTTAAACTCTGTCTTTGACTTCACTTTCTGCCTATGCATGGCTTTAAGAACATTCAGAGGTGACAATTTAGGGCTCGTTTAGATCCTTTCCATGATTACACACAGCCCTGCAGATGTATGTAGCCTTTTAGATTCCCAGGAATATGACAGAGCTTTTCAGAGCCTCCTTTGGACATCTTTTCCTTGGATATTCTTAAGGTTTTTATTGGGCTTTTGTTTGCCTTATCTGCTATTATAATCTCAGGCAGCCATGGTGCTAAACAATTGTCACTGATTGTTTTTAGCAAACATCTTGCATGGGGGAATTTCTTACAGTATGAATTCCAAATAACTTCAAATAGTATCAGTATCCTTACAATTGGCCTCTTCCAGAACACTGTCATCTTTTGAGCTGCCAGACATTTCAAAAGATGACAATGTTATGGAAATTAGACTTTGTGAGGAGCTTCAACATCAGTCTGCCTCCTCTATTGGTTGCAAGACTGCTAGTTTTCTCAGCTACTGTGGTTGTGAGATACTTATTTTCAAGTCTGCTGAGGGCTTTGTCAGAGGGCAGTGGGAGTAGATCAAGTTAAAAGGTGACAAAGCCCACTATTCTTACTGAGATTCAGCATTATTTCTTCAATAACTGCTCCCAGAATGTTGCAAACATTCAATTGATTTTCAGAGTTCTGTAAAACTTGATTTTACCATTTTGTTGGCTGCTGTTTTTATTGATTTTATGAAGGAGTAAATTTAAAGAGGTTCTCATTCTATCATTCCAGAGGTCTTTTTAACTATTCTGTTTTTAATATGTGTTTTCTTCCAGACACTGTGAATAGGTTTCAAAAACAAATAATTCAGTATTAATTTTGATAGGCAATTTTAAAACATTATTTAATAAAATTTCATCAAGAAAATAAATAGTTAAGGCTAATTTAAGGAAGTTGACAATATCAATCAAATGATGAGTATATCTCCTACTTTTCTTCTATTCAGCCATTTTACCACAGCCATAGTAGTATTTTTACATTCTATGAACACACCAGGCATGTTGCCACCTCAGAGCTTTTGCACTTGTTGTTTCCTCTGATATTTTAATAACTTACTCTCTCGACTACATTCAGTTATTGGGTTAAATGGCATGACTTAAAGGAGGCTTTCACGACCACTAATCTAAAATAATACCCCCATCTCTATCTACCACCTTACATTACTTTATTATTTTTTTCTTAGCACTAATTACTACCTAATATTTATTACAGTATCTTCAGAAATTAAAAGAATGTCTGTCACATACTAAGAAAGTAACAAAAAAGTGTTGATTGGTTTCAGTATATGAAAGAATATAACCAACATTGTTTCTTCAAACTTGAATTGTACCACCTTGGCTAAAATCAGAGTCATAATGAAAGTTTTATATTTTTTATTTGTGGAATTCAAGCACACTCACTGATAGAAAATTGAAAAAGAACACACAAAAATAAAGCAAAACATTTTTAAATAGAGAAAAAGTCACATCAACTATTACCCTTCGTCCCAGACAAAACCAAGGTTAACATTCATGTATTTCCATCAAGTGTCTTTAAATATGCAAGGCATTTAAATATCTTTAAATATGCAAGCTTTTTATAATTGAAATTATAAAATTATCTAAATTATTCTACATATGGTTTTAATTTTTTTTTAATCTGGAAATGAATCTGCAAGTTGTCCATGCACAATCTATATTCTGGCATATAACTTAGTTTCAATTTCTCACAATTACATGTAAAGCTTTGATAAACATTGATGCATTGTTTTACATTAATAATGATCTATATGTAGTAATATCCTTAGGTTAGATTCTTTAACAGAATTTGAAGCAATGACATTTTTATATGGTACTTTAAGCTTATTATCAAACTGTTTCCTAGAAATATAATACCAAATGTCATTTCCAATAGCATTGTATAAGAGAGCCTGCCTTATTCCACTCTCTAAATATCTACTACTGAATTATCACATTTATTCAATTTTTGCCAATTTCCTGGAAGAAAACATTAAGTCCTATTTTAATTTTTTATTTATTTTATCATTCATGAGAGTTAGCATTTCCTATATTTACTGATAATTTGTATTTCTTGTCTCATTATATACAATTTTTCTCTTATAGTTAGAATTTTTTTAACTTTTATTTTAGGTTCCAGAGTACATATGAAGGTTTGTTACATACATAAACTTGTGTCCCAGGGGTTTGTTGTACAGATTATTTCACTATCCAGGTGTTAAGTCCAGTACCCAATAGTTATCTATTCTGCTCCTCTTCCTCCTCCCATCACCCTCAGGTAGACCCCAGTGTCTGTTGTTTTTCTCTTTGTGTTCATAAGTTCTTACCACTTAGCTCTCTCTTATAAGTGAGAACATGCAGTGTTTGGTTTTCTATTCCTGTGGTAGTTTGCTAAGGATAATCCATGTTCCCACAAAAGACACAATCTCATTCTTTTTTATGGCTGCACAGTATTTTATGGTGTAGATGTACTACATTTTCTTTATCCAGTCTATCATTGATGAACATTTAGGTTGATTCCACGTCTTTTCTATTGTGAATAGTGCTGCTATGAACATTCATGTGCATATATCTTTATGGTAGAGTGATGTATATTCCTCTGGGTATACACCAAGTAATGGGATTGCTGGATCAAATGGTAATTCTCCTTTTAACTCTTTGAGGAATTGCCATACTGCCTTCCATAATGGTTGGACTAATTTACACACCCACCAATAGTGTATAACTATTTCCTTTTCTCTGCAATCTCACCAGAGTCTGTTACTTTTTACTTTTTAGCAAAACCCATTCTGACTAGAGATGGTATGGCATTATGATATTGATGTGCATTTCTCCAATGATGAGTGGTATTGAGCTTTCTTTCATATGCTTCTTGGCCACATGTATGTCTTCTTTTGAAAATTATCTGTTTATGTCCATTATCCACATTTAATGGGGTTGTTTTTCTTTTGTAATTTTTTAAAGTTTCTTATAGATGCTGGATATTAGACCTTTGTCAAATGATTATTTTGCAAATATTTTCTTCCATTCTATAGGCTGTTTACTCTGTTAATAATTTATTTTGCTGTGCAGAAGCTCTAAGTTTAATTAGATCTCACTTGTCAATGTTTGTTGTTGCGATTATTTCTGGAATTTTTTTATTGTCTGTCTTCCCATATGGACAGAAATCACTATGTAGATCACTGTCTATAGTTTTAACATCTAGCACAAGCCGAGAGGAACAACAGACACTCAGGGAATTAGTAAATAAATGATGAGTGAATAAATCAATCTATAAAATAGAAATTATGTTTTTGACTCTATCTGTCATATTTGTTGAAATATCTTACCTGACTTAACAGTTTGCCTTTATTTTTGTTTCTCTTTTGTGGTATATGAAAGGCTTTTTATTCAAGTGTGTGATAGTGCATTTTTTATTGTGATGTTGTCATTGCTTTTATGTTTTAGAAAACCCTTCTCCATTTAGATAAAGACAATTTTCATCTACATTTTTCCAGATTTTTATACTGATACTTATTATTCTTTTTAATTGATGATAACCAAAATTTTAGGATAGAAGACATTTGACAAATATAGCCTGTTGAGATACTTTATCCTTTTCTCATTGGTTTCTGGTTAGCTTAACACTGTATTACATTATATGGCTTTACAATATACAAGATTATTTCATGAACTGTTATTACCAATTCTTGCTTTTGTGCTTAAATAATTAGCTTTAAACAATTTTGGATAGTTTTCTTTAGTTATGAGAGAATACAAAAGGTTACAAGATGAAATATGAAAACCTTTTAGTGTTGAAAATATCAAATTGTGGATATGAATGCTTTATATTCCCAATAAATGAAATTGTGACTACATTTTCAATTTTTAACATTTTGAGGGGGCTGCCTAATCTACTCAGATCCCTCATTTGATAACAAATGAGGCTGTTATACTGTATACAACTTCCTGAGTGCACATGGGTGCTCCACACTTTTCCATTTAGCTTTGCCCCTAAGAGTCAGGTTAATCCTGTGCAGCCCAGCTCAACCCTTGGTGTCCAGTGCAGGTGCATTCAGCTAATGCAGATGCATCTTCCCTTTTAAAGTGAGAAAGAAATTCAGTTACATTTTGAAGTTCTTCTTTGAACAGTGTCGAACATGAAACACTTAGCCCACCTTATAAAACTACATCTGATCTGAAATACTCACCAAGGTCTATCCATTTTTATTTATAATAGTTTTCTTGAGTAACTAGGATTATTGCTCCTTTATACCTCCTTTACTTCTTTTTGAATTGCTTCTTGGAAATGTTGTCTGTAAATAATGTAAAAAACTAAACAAGAAGTACATGAGGTGAAAGCGTAGGCCTCCAACTCTGGTTCACTGATAAGACAGTTCTCATCAAAGCTGGCCTGTGTGCCCAGGGTAGGGACAGTGAGGGTGGTTCAATATCATTTTCTACTGGTTAAAATAATAAATCATGTGTTTCGTGTTCTAATGCAATATTTTCACCACTCTGTGTTAGAATCTTTAGTGAGTTGTACAATCAATTTATTGAGTGAGACCAGTTTTTATAAATGACGTAGGTGAATAAGACTTTCTTACCTCATACCCATCTACTTTGTCTTCCATTTCGCTTAACTTGACAAGTGTTTAACTTGGACACTTTCTCTCATGGGCACCTTCACGGGTTATTTGGAAGCAATCCCTTTACCTCTAACCCTCCATTCCTGGGAAACCCTCTACTGGGGTGTTCCAAGAGAACTGCCTCGGAATCCATACACATACACATACACATACATATACACATACACATACACATACACATACACATACACATACACATACACACACATGCATGCACTTGGAGGAATTTAGTATAATTATTTTTAAACAACTCTCTGTATCTTAAAATTATTAGGATCATATCACTAGTTATGGTCAGTTCCCAAACACAACCCTTTTATTTACTCCCAGCAGTCAGCTCACTCAGTATTTTGTTTTAGATTTTTCAGGTGTCAGGCAGATACCAGTTCACCATTCCTGCCCAAATGGCAGGGCATAAATGACAAGCTTGTGGAAAAGTCTCTTTGAGGACCTCTCAGTAGCCTTGAAGTCAGAGAAAAATCCCAACTCTCTTCAACGGAGTTAGGTATGATTGTATTCACAACACTCTATGACATGGAAATAAATCTGTGGTAGTATCTACTTTCCCTGGCCTTTCCAGTTTTATAATTTAATAAATAGTGATGGGTGTCAAAAGAGGTTTGGGGTACCTCTTTTGCAAGCTCCTGTCTAGCTTGACTGCACTGTATTTTGTAATATGCAAACAGACCTCGGCAAAATCTGAAAATAAAATATTTCCATTCTAAAATCCTGTTTACAGTATTAGGAAAAACAACTTGTGCATGAACTACAACAAAATTGAATAGTTGATTTTAAATAGATACCTAACAATTAGCATATTGTGTATTAGCCTGTTCTTGCATTGCAATAAACACCTGAGACGGGGTAATTTACAAAGAAAAGATGTTTAATTGGTTCACAGTTCTGCAGGCTACACGGGAAGCATGATTCTGGCATCCGCTTGGCTTCTGGGGAGGCCTCAGGAAAGTTACAATCATGGCTGAAGGCAAAGGGAAAGCAGCCATCTCACATGGTAGAAGCAGGAGGAAGAGAGAGAAATGGGGAGGCCCACAGACTTTTAAAAGACCAGATCTCAGGAGAGCTCACTCACTATCATGAGAACAGCACCAAGGGGAAATCTGCCCCCATGATCCAATCACCTCCCAGCAGGCTCCACCTCCCACATTGAGGAATACAATTCGACATGAGATTTGGGCAGGGAAACAGATACAAACCATATCAGTGCACTTACTCATCTCAGAAATTATGGGAGCTGTTTTTGTTTTTTCCCTTGTTTGCTTTTTCTTCCTGAGATAAAGTACTCCTTATGATGCATTTGGCAATGCCATTGGAAACCATGACCAAGACCTTGTAAAAGTCCTTGAGAAGATTCAGTGTTGATTTTTGAGGATTATCCTCATACTAAACCATCTGGGGTTTTTGAAGGATAATATATATCTAGCATTACAGGAACATGAGTTCCTATCTCTCATATCTGATAGCTTATCTTCAACATGACATTAACAGAAAGACAAAACACGCATTGATTAAAATATGGTGCTTTGACGTTTACCTCTGTAACAAATCTGCATGTCCCGCACATATATCCTGGAACTTAAAATAAAATTTAAAAATGAAATAAAATACAGTGCCTTTAAAAGGCTCATTGAAGATACCTAACAGTTAAGGGAAACAGCCTACTTGGTTTTAATTTTCATTTATATTTTTTCCAAGCTTTATATGTTATCATTATTCATGTTAGATTTTAAGAAAGCAAAACACCTGGATCATAAATTCTCAGCTCTCTCAAGAGATGCTAGCATTAAGACTATCATTTTATTAAGCCAACCAAGCATCTGGCTCACGTTTGTAATTCCAGCACTTTGGGAGCCTGAGGCAGGAGGATTGCTTGAGCCCAAGACTAGCCCAGCGCAACACAGGGAGATCCTGCCTTCACCAGATTTTTTTTTTAAATAGCTGGGCATAGTGGTGCACACCTACAGTGCTGACTACTTGGGAGACTGAAGAGGGAGGATCACCTGAGCCTGGGAGATGGAGGCTGCAGTGAGCGATGATTGCATTACTTCACTGTTGCCTCAGCAACAGAGAGAGACCCTGTCTCAAAACAAAGACTATTGTTTTATCTATATACATATATGGCTTATTTTACCTTATGTTTCATTGTGTAACATATCTCAAATCCTTTTCAAAGTGTATGGGGAAAATATGTGAATAAAATATTGTGACCATCATTTTTAAGCAGTTTATCAGCACTTATTCATAATGTCTTCCAAATAAAATTTCACCATGTTTAATAAATTACAAGTTAAAATACACAGTCTGATTTAATTATAAAAATAGGTTTTCTAATAAATGAGACAGGACTAATCTTTCTAATGATAATTTCTTACATTTCATAGTCAATATTAAACTGTGCTTTCTCTCTAATTTTATTAACCAAAATCATTCAATAAGAAGGCCTTAGAATATCAACAAACTTGAAGTATGTAGATCCTGAGACTGTTTTTTCAATTGCTCTCCCAAGATTTATATCCTCGTTAGTTGCTTTCCTCAAAACACAGTGTGTAGGTAGCTATTGAAGATGGAAGTTTTCTGGGCACTACAAATTCCAAGTTACCGTAAGCACTAGAGAAATTAAATCGTTCAGGAATTTCCTAGGAACTCTAATTTCCAAGTTACCATTAGCAACAGAGAAACAAAAGGAATTTGGGTACTTTTGCTGACCAGTCGTCATAGCACTACTAAGGACATTGCATTTTTCATGATGATATTTAATATCTTAGAACTGTATGAGACTAAAAATGATGAAATTTTAAAAATATGAAAAAGGAAGTCTAGAAATGTGATTCGCATTAAATGTTTCTAAACTAATATGGTTATATGGTAGCAGGTTCCTTTTTTTTTTTTTTTTTTTTTTGAGACAGAGTTTCACTCTTGTCATCCAGGCTGGAGTGCAATGGCCTGATCTCAGCTCACTGCAACATCTACCTCCTGGGTTCAAGCGATTCTACTGCCTCAGCCTCCTGAGTAGCTGCAATTACAGGTATGCGCCCCTACACCAGGCTAATTTTGTTTTTTGGGTTTTTTGTTGTTGTTGTTGTTGCTGTTGTTATTTTGGAGTCTTGCTCTGTTGCCCAGGCTGGAGTGCAGTGACTCAATCTCTGCTCACTGCAACCTCAGCCTCCCAGGTTCAAGCGATTCCCCTGCCTCAGCCTCCTGAGAAGCTGGGATTACAGGCGCCCGCCACCATGCCTGGCTAATTTTTTGTATTTTTAGTAGAAACAGGGTTTCACCATATTGGCCAGGATGGTCTATCTTTTGACCTCGTTATCCTCCCACTTCGGCCTCCCAAAGTGCTGTCTTATAGGCATGAGCCACTGCACCCGGCCAGAAGGTTACTTTTATCTTTGCTTTTGAGTTGCCAGAGCCCCATAGAATATGAAAACTAAGTTAAAGTCAAAGGAAATAGTTTTTGAGACAGAAAGAATGACTCTATATACTTTATACTCTAGGTACAATCTTGGCGATATATTCAAATAGGTGGCCCATGTAATGGTGTTGTTAAGATACTTATTCCTGGGCAAAGGAGCAGATACAATGTTCAGAAGCTGATATTTTTAAATTACTTTATCTATTTTATATAAAGAATGCAAACGATTATCTGTATTACTAAAATTATGAGTTTGCAGTATTCTTTTGCAGCAACCTCCACTCTGAATTTCTAGTTCCTGTTTTTGTGAAACAACAAAAAGGAAAGTGCCTTGGTGTTTTGGATGGAGAATGCTCATCACAGCTCAGAGTCTTGCAAGAACTCTGAATTGGGAGTCTAGCAACCCTGGGCAGATCATCAAATTTCTCGGAGCACAATATTTTTTTCTACTTACAAAAGATATGCAGTTAAAAGTGTAGTTATCAATCTCAACAAGTAAAGATGAAGATACGTATGGTAATAGATACATGACAATGAAAATGAATTATTTTTATTTCTCTTATTTTGAAATAAAAAATATGAAATCTCTCCTCTGTTCAGAGTATAGTAATGTTCGTTTATTTGTGAATAACAGTGAAAGTTTATATAGTCTTTTTCTATTCATTAACTCAACTTACTTTTATGTGAAATATGCCAGTTAAGTGTCTTATTCTGTTTGTACTGCTATAACAAATAAAATAAAATGAGTGTCTTATAAACAATAGAAATTTATCTCTCACAGTTCTAGTGGCTGAGAAGTCCAAGATAAAGGCACCAGAAGATTCACCTTCTGGTGAGAGCCCACTTCCTGGTTCTTAGAACAATGCATTTGCACTGTGCCCTCACATGGGGGAAAGGACAAGGCAGCTCTGTGGGGCCTCTTTCATAGGGACACTAATCCTGTTCAACACGGCTCTGCCCTCATGGTCTAGTCACCTCCCAAAGGCCCTATTTTATACTGTCATCATGTTGTGGATTAGATTTAGAACAACACAAACATTCAGATCACAGCATTAGGTAAAATAAGCCATCTTTTTCCTAGATAAGAAAAAACACATTTTACTGATAAGAAAAGAGGCTTGAAAGTTTAAGAAGATTGTCCAGAGCCAATGAATGGGAGAATTTAATCTTTCTTCCTGATTTTATCCAAGTTAAGAGCTCTTTCCTCTATATCATGTTACATAATTTACAGTTTTATTTTTACACAAACATCAACAACATCCATAATTCGGTAAATTTTTTTTGATTCTCCCTTTGTGATTTACATTAATAAAAAGATGTTCTTCATTTTAGAAAAGCAACACATCAAAACTTGGCCTTACTGAGGGTGTATATATGTGATGGTATATGTGGTGGATACTAAATACATTCTATAGGTTTCACAGAGTTAGCAATACAGATATAGGCTATGTTGACATTTTCAGTCACCTGGAAACTTGCTGTGCCATACAACTCAAGGGATTTTCTGGTATGAAAGATTAAAAACCTACCACTCTCGTTAATTTCTTGTAGTGAATGTTCAAAGTACCAGAATCTGTCATGAAGGAATTTGAATAGAAGATGATGATTTTTTTTAACATTTGTTACTTTTCTAATCTGTTTTCAAATGGAATAAATAAAACCCTATGAATGAAAGCTTGACAGCTTTATGGAAAATAATAAAAAAATAGTATTCGTCATGATTTGCCCAAAATTAGGGATTGTTCTACCCAGGAAGTGGTTAAGTACTAAAGGATCAGCGACTATTATTCACAAAGTAAAATACAGGCTGTTCACAGATATTTAGAGTGGCAAGAGGAGAGAGAGAAAGGTTGATTCTCCTTAATTACATTTATTTACATTTCATTTCAACCTCCTTTTGTGGCCTGACTTTCACGTGCACATTTTCTGAGAGGCCTGATGTATCTTTAGAATACTATTGGAAAGTAATTTTTAAAATTAGAGATGCTGTGTGTTTTTTCAGTACTAACGGGTACTTCTGTTGAGTGATTAACCTATTGAATGTATTTAGTATCCATCACAGATACCATCACAATTGCATACACTCTCGGTAAGCCCAAATTTTGATGTGTTGTTTTTCTAGAATGAAGAACATCTTTTTTATTAATGTAAATCACAAAGGGAGAATGGAAATTTACCAAATTATGGACATTGTTGAAGTTTGAATACAAATAAAACTGTTTCATTCATTCATTCATTCATTCATTCATTCATTCATTCATCTATTTGTTCTTGCAGCTTACGTGGTGACCAGTCTGACAGGCTGGGAAGAAAAGTCTCCAACCAGAAGCCAGAAACAGGCACTTCCAAAGCATATATTTTGATTTGTTACTGGCTATATATGCATAAGGCACATATCCTGGGTAGTTAGTCTTAATTCTCATACTGTGAGCTTAAAAATGAGCCATCCCTACCCAAGATTACTATGGGAATTCCGTTTAAGTGTAAGTAGTCGTACTTTGGGAGGGAATGGAGTCAAGTCTAGTTTTAACAACAACAACAACAAAAACAGCTCTAGGATAAGATCTTATTGGAAACTTGTACATTGTCTTTCTGCGTTCCCAGGCACCATCATTGCACATCTACCTTCTACCTGTTCCCAGTTACCCACTCCCTCCCATACATTCCAGTCTCTACATCCCCGCCCCCACCTCCAACTACAGTGGGTCACAAAGATCTATTCTCTGCTCCTCCCATGCTTTAAATCACTTGTACTTTGATACCACTTCACTTTCTTATTGAAAACCTCCCAACCCTTATCAAGAATAAAATTGTCTATAATATCATTGGATTCTAGCAGGTGGTTCCAATATTCTTCTACTATTTTTTTCACAAGCAATGCAACACCTTTTTCATTTTTCACAGTTATTGAAATCAGTCAAATATTAAATAATTTAATTCAGAAGTATTATTTATGCACACAAACTACACTTATAACAGCATTACCTTTTACCTGAAAGATAAAGGATGAAATATTATATTTACTTACATATTGCCCATAACACTGATGGGCTTTTTAAAAAATGTTTTGTTTTCTAAAAGTTATATTGTTTTTAAACAAACAAAAATAGATTCGAAAAGACTGAACCAAAACAGGCTACCTAAAAGTCATATCTTGTTATCATACATCAGTGTCCTTATAACAATTCAACTAATAAGATTTAAGATTTAACTTCATCCTAAAGTATCAGAACATTCAAAAAAACACAAAGTCTCAATGTACCTATTTAAATAAATCCACGTCCTTTGTAGGAATGGCTATAGGTAAAATGTAAGTTACACAGAACCAGGGTTGGCTTTATGTAAAAGCTGGTGACCTAAATAGAAAATGAACTTTACCTTAAGAGAAGTTGTTTGTACAGTGGGGAATGCTTATTACTTACTTCAAACTATTTCCCAAAATAAGTGCATTTATTTTGACAATGAAACGTAAGGCTCTTCATGACAAGGCCTTGAAAAGTTACTTAAGAGGAAAAATGTCTAAAGGAAAAGAAATATTCAAAAAGTTTACAGTAATTATTCAGTGTTGTGAGTAAATAAAAATTTGTGCTCTTTACCGTTTTTCGTTCTACTATTAATGGGAAGAATTCTTAAAATGTTATACTTTTCAAGCCATCTTTCACTTGGATTTAACAGATTTCTTAGCTACTTGTTTTAAAGAAATTAGCATCATCCTCAGTGAACATGCTGAATATCCAGTCCCTTCAATTGCAAAAGATCATCCTCTGAAGATGACAGATGGAAGCCATTAGAGTCAAGGATTTAGACCCTGAGGGATGGTGCATGGAGCTAGTGCTTCAAGATCTACATGTGGTACCAACAGTGCCAGCTATGGGACCTTATCTTTCTCGACAGAATTAGCACTGTGATCATTCAGGTACATTTGATTTGCATTTTTATCTCCTCCCCCAATGGGCTATTTTCTGTGTCTAAAGAGATGCTCATGTATTTTTTAAATGATTCTGGATAGTCAATCTCTATTCTGTTTCTATACTTGTCATGGCTTAACCTTACCTAACACCCTGATTCTACTTTACTAATTCTTTACATGAAAATAATTTGGTATTCAGATTCTGGATAAGTAAATGAGAATATTGTGAGAGAAAATTATGGGTGGATGACCCAAATTGAAGTTTCAGGCTATTCCTTTAAATTATTTCATCTGTGCAGTAGAAATAATTATTGATTCTGCCTATGTTTAAGGCTGGCTCTGTTTTAGGGTAGATGGGAAAACAGACATTTCTCTATATAATATAATGTTTATTGAGTCCTAGAAAATTCTAGAAATGTCCCTCCAGAATGTGGTTCTTCCAAACCATACTCATAACCCCTCTCCCACTTCAGTCATTAAATGCTTGGTAAACTTGGAGCTTGAATAATCAATATTTTCAAATAAAGGAAAATGAGTATCAACTGATTTAATGAAGGGAAAAGGTATTATTGCTTTGATGTTCTGCCTTATGTATGAAGAAAGAGGATCTTCTGACCCATGTAAATATTTCCAGTGCCATAGTCTAATGCTGTGATTACACAGCAGATAAGTTATTTGATGAGGCAGCTAGCATCACTAAGTCTCATTTGTTAAAGACCAGTCATAAAATAATATTGATTTAATTATGTTTGAATTTTAAGATTATTACATGTCCTTTAGCTTATATCATTTGCCAGAAAAAGAAAAGTGCAAACAAAAAAGAATAACATTCTTATAATTTGGCTTTACTTATAATTTGGCTTTAACAAATATTAGGTTGGTACAAAAGTATTGTGGTTTTTGCCATTACTTTTAATAAATAAGAAAATGAAATAAAACACAATATAGTTTTATATTTATTCAAACTTCAACAACATGCATGATTTAGTAAAAACGTTTTTCTCCCTTTGTGATTTACATTAATAAAAATGATGTTCTTCATTCTAGGAAAGGAACAAATCAAAATTTGGCCTTACTGAGGATGTACATATGTGATGGATACTAAATACATTCAATAGGTTAGTCACTCAATAAAAGTATCCTATAGTACTGCAAAAACACAAAGCATCTCTATTTTAAAAATTAATTTCCAACAGTATTCTAAGCATATATCAGGCCTCTCAGAAAATGTGCACATGAAAGTCAGGCCACTGACTCGAAGCCATCCATTTTGTCTAGTGATTTCTTGAGAAAAAAATGTTAAACACAGATTCAATGTCTTTAATGGAAGTATTGCCTTTCATAGATCTATTTTTTTTTCTGTGTCAACTTTGGTCAGTTGTATTTTTCTGCAAATGCTTGCACTTCAAATAAAGTTACAATTTTTTTGTCATAAAATTCTGTCAGCTCTTTTTGGTCTCATTAACATCTGTGGGGTCTTTGAAGTATCCTTCCCATTTGTTAGTGACTATTAATTTTCTCTATCTCTGTTACATTTACTAACATAGTCTCTTCTTGTTCTTATTTCCTTCCATCTACTTCTTTGCATTTAACTTACAGTTATTTTTCTAACTCCCTGAGATGGATGTTCATATGGTTGATTTTCTTTCATCCTTTTCTAACGCATGCATTTACCATTATAAATTTCTAACCATGGTTTGAGATGAATTCAACCAATTGTGATATGTAATAAGTTGGAATAATTTCATTATTATTTAGTACAAATGATTTTACTATTTCACTTGTGACTTCTTTGATGCATAGAATATTTAGAAGTATATTGTTTAATTTTTAAACCTTTGAAGATTTTACAATTATCTTATTCTTGTTACCTTAATTCATTGTGGTTAGAATATGTGCTATATTATTTCAACCTTTTAACATTTGTTAAATTCCATTTACATCTACCTGAAAAAAAACTGTAGGTTTTGAGCGTTGTGTTCTTAATATATAAATTCGTTCTGTTTCATTATTTGCTTGTTTAAATCTTCCTTATCCATAGTGATTCTTTAATTTTTATGAAAGTGATACATTAAAAATCTAACAAAATGTTTGTGGGCTTATCTATTTTTTGTCTAGTTCTTTACTTTTATTATATATATATATATATAGAATATGCATTTATCTGTAAAGGACCAGACAGTAACAATTTTATGCTTTGTGGTACATATAGTTTTTGTTGCGACTACTTAACTCTGCTATCTAGCATAAACACAACCATGTATAATACATAAAACTAAATTGGTGTGCCTGTGTTTTTAATAAAAATTTATTTACAGAAACAGAAGATGGAGGATAGTTCACAGGTTGCTGGTGTATACAACTAGGGCATGTACATTTTTAATAAGGCTTTTGGACTTAAAGTCAATTTTATCTGAAATTATATAATAACATCATTTGGGGAGAAGGGTCATGGATGAAGCGAGATAGTGTTTGCTTGCTATACGACAGTGTTTTCTTGGTGTATCTTTACTGTAGTCTCTTTATTCTCACTTTTCTCTTCTATTACTTTAAGGTGTGTCTCACAAAAGCCGTACATAATTGACTTTGTTTTGTTCAGTGGGTCTGTGAGTCTTACACTTTTATTTGGAGCATTTACTCCATAATACTCAATATAATTATTGAAATATTTGAGTCTATATCTCCTGTATTACCATTTGCCTTCTATTTTTCCTATTTGTTTTACATCGTCTTTTCTCTCTTATCTAGTTTCTTTTGAAATAATCAAATGAAATTTTATTTTTCAATCTTCTGCTTTATTTTCTTGTCATTTGTACATTCCTTTACTATTCTTTAGTGGTTTCTCTAAAGATTACAACATAATATCTTGATTTATTAGCATCTACTACAGATTAGTACTTTTATTACTTCTCAGACAATATAAGGAATTTAAAACACTTTAATTATCTTAGCCCAATCTCATATTTGCACTATTTTTGACATATTTAATCAGATTTTTAACTTTGATGACACTTTCCTTATTATTCTGCACAGTTAAAATTTATTTAAATTTATCTACATATTCACTATGTATTCTGCTGTCTATTCATTTCTCTGTTTGCTTATGTCTGGAAATATTCATCTTTTCCTCAAAAACATCCTTAGGCATTTATTTTCATTCTAGTCCGTTCATTGAAAATTTTCTCTATTTTTGTTTGTCTGAAACATGTTAATTTCATTTTCATATTTGGAGGATATTTTTGCTAGTTTTCTAATACTAGGTTAGTAACTATTTTATTTCATAATTTTAAATATATTATTTGATTTTCTTCTGGATTTCTTCTGTGTTGTTCATTTTATTATAATTCATTATATTAACACTTTCAGTTTATTAAGAGAAATAATCTCACCCTTTCACTTTTAATTAACACAAGCTTATACAGAGATTTAAAAATCAGAATGTTTTGGCCCTTATACTTGTGAAGTAATCAGAGAAATGGACTTGGATCTAGGGTACAATTGTTACCATAGGAACTCTCCATCTCTCAGTTTTAATTCTTTCTGTGTTAAGCTACATTTTTTTTTCTTAATATGGTACAAAAGGGAGTAATTCTCATAGATGTCTCAGACTAGAACATCTCCATAGAGTCAGTCATTAAGGCTCCTTCTTTTTCCTAGCACTCTGGAGGACTTGAATCAGCTTTATATGTGTTCTGTGGTGGTCTCTGGGTCATTCACTGTACCAGAGTGATGATGTAATGACATGGTTGGATAGGGCCAGAACACATGTTCATTCAATGTCTTTGGAAGAGAGGTTCTGCAAAGGAATGGATATAGTATTACACTATAATGACAAAGGAAGCTGGTTTATTGATAATACAAAAAAAATACAATCCCATTAAGAAGTGGGCAAAATAAGTAAACAGACACTTCTCAGAAGAAGACGTTTGTGCAGCCAATAAACATATGAATAAAAGCTCATCACTGATCATTAAAGAAATGCAAATCAAAACCAAAATGAGATACCATCTCACACCAGTTAGAATGGTGATTATTAAGGTCAAGAAACAACACATGCTGGTGAGGTTGCAGAGAAATAGAAACACTTTTACACCATTGATGGGAGTGTAAATTGGTTCCACCATTGTGGAAGACAGTGTGGCGATTCCTCAAAGATGTAGAAGCAGAAATACCATTTGACCCAGTAATCTCATGGGTGTATACCCCAAGGAATATAAATCATTCTATTATAAAGATACATGCACATGTACGTTCATTGAAACACTAATCACAACAGCAAAGACATGGAATGAACTAAAATGCCCATCAGTGATAGACTGGATAAAGAAAATGTGGTACACATACACCGTGGAATACTATGCAGCCATAAAAATGAATGAAATCACCTCCTTTGCAAGGACATGGACAGAGCTGGAAGCTGTTTTATCCTCAGCAAACACAGGAACAGAAAAACAAGCAAAAGTGGGAGCTGAACAGTGAGAACACATGGGTACATGGAAGGGAACAACACAGATGCCTTTTGGGAGGTGGTACACAGTGGTAGGGAGAGCACCAGGAAGACTAGCTAAAGGATGTTGGGCTTAATACCTAGGTGATGAGTTGATCTGTGCAGCAAACAACCATGGCACAAACTTACCTATGTAACAAACTTGCACATCCTGCACATGTACCCTGGCACTTAAAAGTTGAAAAAAAGAGAAAATATAAATGTTAAAAAATACTACAGCACATGAGGATGCCATGCTTTATTTTATTTCTTTGTTGTAATGTTATGTTGGCTACTTCAGAAAAGACTCATAAAATATAGTTACCCAGCTCCTGTGTCTCTTCAGTAACTCACTTGCATTAGGATGTTTATCTTCAGGTCTATTTCTGGTACCTAAGAGAATTAATAACAATATTGGTTCTAGGGAACAGCCTGCATAAACGACATAATCATGCTGGCTCACTCATTGCCCAAATAGAAATAAAGATCCTCATCATTTATAATAGATAAGGTGTTGAGAGCCTTGACATAATATATCACTGTAGTTGATGAGACTTTCACCTGTGACAAATTGGATATAATACAGGCAGAAGGGACTGCATTGGTTTGTATGTTGCAACTTTTCTGGCATTTGAGAGATACTGGGGGAAATGATAAGCATGAGGACTCTGGAATCTGTTGTTGTTAGGTATGATTTATGTACTGAAAATAACAAACGGCAAGTTCTGGTCAATCAATTTCCAACCCAAGATACAATTTGAAAATCAAAAAGCCTCCTTGGTAGGGTTTAAAGAAACCCTCATTTCTAGCTGGGCATGGTGGTTCACGCCTGTAATCCCAGCACTTTGGGAGGCCGAGGTGGGTGAATCACCTGAGGTCAGGAGTTCAAGACCAGCCTGGACAACATGGTGAAACCCCGTCTCCACTAAAAATACAAAAAATTAGCCAGGCATGGTGGTGGTGCCTTTAATCCCAGCTACTTGGGAGGGTGAGGCAGGAGAATCACTTGAACCTGGGAGGCAGAGGGGGCCATGAGCCAAGATTGCACCACTGCACTCCAGCCTGGGCAATAGAGCGAGACTCCATCTAAAACAAACAAACAAACAAAAACCCCTGATTTCCTGAAAAGAAAGGGCCAATCGGCTTGGAATTCAATTGAAAGAATGGAAAATTTTGATAGAAATGCATTTTAAATTTAAATAAATCACCTACAGAGACTTTTCGTCTTGATAGGGAAGGAGTGAGACTCTGAGACTTGAATTGGGAAGATCTGGGTAGATGAACTTAAGAACATCAAACCCCCAATTCTTGTTCACCCTGCTTGCCTAAGAAAAAGTATTCCACCACCTTGGTAGGGGCTAGAATTGCTTTCTCCTTTGCAGGAAGACTGCAAAAGGGAGGTAAGGGATGTAATTAATTCTTTGTTTTCTTAATGCTTTCCTCCTCAGAATCTTTCCCCACAAACTCTCAGTGTCACGAGAAAGGTAACTAGTGTCAAGGCACTTCATGTTACAATTAGGCAGATCATGTCCCTGGTAAGGGACAAAGAGAATTACTTACAAATGAGCTATAGGGCCTGATTAATACGTACTGACAAAAGCCAGAGGTAGATATTGAGGATGCTGAACCAGAGTGTTAGAATATAAAGTTGGATAAGATAAATTTTGTCATATAGGAGCACTTTCCCATTACCTAGTTTTAATGCTGTAGTCAAGGACCCTGGAGCTGATGGGAGTTTTCTTGGAGGCACAGAAAAAATACATAGCTCATATAAAGTGGAAATAGTGTCAAAATACATGAAGGAAAAACTAACAGAGAAGTAAATGGACAAATAGGTATACTTGAGGTATTAGCACTCCTAATTATTCTCAGTAATTGATACAAGTTAAAAGAAAATAAATAAGGATATAGAAGAGTGGAATAGAATTATCAACCAGATTGACCCAGTGGAAATCCAGAAATATTCTATCAACAACAGAAAAGTACTCTTCCTTTTTAAGTACACAAAAAACACATTGAGATAGATAATATGGTAGTCTATGTAACAAAGTCTCACACATTTTGAAATCATTAGAAATATGTTCTCTTGATACAAAATGAATAAATTTAAAATTGATAATAAAAAGATAACTGGAAAATCCACAATCACTTGAAAATTAAGCAATACATTACCAAATAAACTCCTTGTCAAAGAAGAAATCACAAGATAAGTTAGCAAATAGTTTGAATTTAGTAAAAATAAAAACATATTTACATTTGTTATATATTTTGCAAGTAAAGCAGTGCTAAAAAGAAATTTTACAGTACGCAATTTTTATGAAAAGAATAAAGGTCTAATAACAATTATTTAAATTTCTCTCTTGAGATAATAGAAAAAGTAATCAAATTCAATGCAAAGTAAGTAGAAAGAAGAGACTAATAAAGGTGAGAATATAAATAATAGAATTAATATAAACAAATGACAGAGAAAATAAAAGTACAAGTTTTAGATGTAAAAATATCAATAAATTTGATAAACTCTAGGTAGGTTAATCAAAAAAGGAATGAAACAAATTACAAATATTCAAAATAAAACAGATCCCACTATGTATCCCAGAACATCAGATGAATAACACAATAACTGTTTATACGGATATTAGTGCCCAAAAAATGTGACAACTTGAATGAAATGAGCTAATTAATTAGAAGTCTGAAAACTGATACTGAATGAAATAGAAACTTGGATGGCCCTATACCTGTAAAAGAAATTGTTTATCATTAAAAATTTTGCCAAAAATACTCCAGGCCTACTTTTCTTCTCTGGAGAGCTATATCAAACATTTTTTAAAAGAATATTTATTCAACCAATATTATTTCTAAAAATTATGTGAGGAGGGAAAACATCACAATCCATTCTATGAAGTTGTATTACACTGATAAGGAAAGCAGGAAAAGACATTCTAGGAAAAATAAATTACAGGTCAATATTCTTCATGTATCTAGATGTAAAATTCCTCAACAGAACCTCTGTTTTCCACTCCAATATGTAAAAAGTTTGCAATCACTTGTATCACTCTGTCCACACAGAAAAAGGGCTGAAAACAGAAAAAAAATCTTCCTTAATCCTTCAAAGAATTAAGATCACAGGGAAACCACTGCCCTCAAAAATGGAGAGAGAGATAAATACAGAGGATCACAGCTTACTGGGATCAGAAGCCACTACAGCCAGTAACTTGACTACAGTAAAACACTCATGGATTATAACAGTTACAGAGCAAAGACTAATTACAAAGGAGTTTCTAGGGAAATCCAAAGAAAACAGAGAGACAAAAACAAGGATCATAGAGGAATTTCAAGTCCTTGACTCTTACAACTACAATAAACATGAAACACAGACTAACTCCTAGTCAGATAAGCATAAAACTTCACTCTAAAGGCCCAGTTGCCTCAGTTCCTATTACTTGATACATCATGTCTGGCTTTCAACCAAAAATGACAAAGCATTCTGAAAGTCATGATAACACATGGTCTGAAGAGACAGCACAAAATCAGAACCATGTTCAGATATGACAGAGATTTTAGAATTAGCAGACTGGGAATTTAAAATAACCATGATTAATATGTTAAAGGCTCTAATGGAAAAAGTGGACAAGGTGTAAGAAGAGATTGGTAATGTAAGTGGAGACAGAACTTCTCAGAACCAAAGAATATATTAGAAATAAAAACACTGTAACACAAATGACAAATGCCTTTGATAGGCTGGTCAGTGGACCAGACACAGCCAATGACAGGATCAGTGAACTTGATGACATGTCAATAAAACCTCCCCAAACTTAAATCCAAATAGGAAAACAAAAGAGAATAAATAGAACAGAATATCCAGGACTCTGTGCACTCACTCCCCAGCTTTCACATTTTATCCATTTAATGCTTCATGCTTGCAAACTTTCTCAGGAGATTGCCCCTCGACTCCTAGAGAGGCTTCAGCCCTCATTATAGAGTCAGAAATTCCTAGGAGTCTGCATTTCTTTTTTGAAAATAAGAAAGCTTAACTCCCTTTGCTTGAGGCATGACTTGTGTTCAATAGCTCTTTTGAAGTAATTTGATGCTAGGAATTGTCTTATCCTTGTACCCATTTGGCTGTTCTTCTTTCCCTGTCCTGTTATTTTGTATTGATTTCATGTGGCGGTGATTCTCATAACTTGCTTATGCATCAATGTTTCTCTCAGGGTCCGCTTTGGGGAAGGTCACGTACACATAAGGTAATAACTTTCAAAAAATGAAAGATGCTTCCTAAATGTCACAAACCTATGTAAGTACGTTTCTGATTGTATATTATGCATAATTTCTATTTTCATGCTTATGGAGAGAGTGAAATTTGGGTCATAAAATACATGCCTCGTGTTTATATTAAGGTAAAGGAAAACTCTTTTATCTTTATAATCCCTCAAGTTTGAAAACTACGTTTCCTTAAAAGTAGGCACTGTTCTATTTATAAAATATTACAGCAATCATATAGTCTCATTCCATCATCATATATAAGGAGTCATACATGTTCAAATGTAAATCAGCATGTGTTACTTCAAAATAAAATAGAAGCAGGAGAAATGAGTCTATGAGGCTGCATGTTCATAATAGCTATTTTAATTATAAAGTCTAAATGTCCATCAGGAAAATCTGAGTTAAGAAAATTATAGTAATCCAGGTAATAAAACACTATGATCTTTGAAAAGATTGATCCATTTTATAAATAGTTATATGAATTAATGCCAAGATTATATAAGCAAGGAAAAAATCAAGGTGTGCAGTAGTATTATAGCCTACTATTTTATAAATTATAAGATTCGCATAATATGTGCTATGTGTGGATGTTTGTATATGCATAGAATATAATGGAAAGTATACAAACAAAATGCGGTAACATATTTATTTGTCTCTTGGGAAAACAAATGAGGAACAGAAACAATGTAGGAGAAATAGGAACATTTACTTATAAATGGAAATTTTTATATACATACATGTATATTTATCTATGTAAGCATACGCATGCATAACCTATTGAGTTAATCAATATATGAATGAGTTGATGTGTTTGTGTCTTCAGTTTGTTAGGGATAAAATTAGAATTTTATCCCTAACAAACTGATATTGATATTTCAGAACAAACTGATATTGATAAAATTCTAATTTTATCCCTAACAAACTGATATTGATATTTCCTCATTTTTTTTAAATTTTCAATATGTGCAGGATATATCTGTTCTTTAAGAAGCATAATACGAAAGGTGGGTTTTATTATCTAAAAATAGGAAAAGACACCTTATTTTGCATTATTCCCAAAATAGAATAAAATCTGAGTGCATATGTTGCACCAATAATTATTTCATTTCTTGGTCAAAATGGTCTCTCTAAAGGTCTCTGTATGAGATACAGAGAGAGTTAAGAGGTTTATACCTTCAGATATATTCTCATTAAAGGTGAAGGAGGGAGCTTTTGACATAGAGAGGAGATCTTGAGAAGGAAAAGTTTAGATGAATTACTTTGAGGGCTGCAAAACCTTTAAAACACTTTATCCCATGCTAAGTATTGAACTTACATACACCTAAACATGCATGTTGAAGGATAAGCACTTCTGATGAACACAGTTTGAATTATCAAGGAAGGTTCCTATTGGGGATGTTTATTACTAATGATTAAAACCTGCTTATTGGAGAGTCTCCCCTTGAAGTGGGGGAAATTCATTGATCAAAGATCAAAGTCCTGGCTATAGTAATACATTTAGCTAGCCAGCACAGAACTCTCAAAAACAAGTTTTAACTTTGAATAATGAAGAAAATATCAATGGAATCAGCTTCAGACATGGGGAAATGGCAGGTAATTTTATTCATTTAATAAGTAATTTTAGGTTACCTATTGTCATTCAAAGCACTACATGGGCACTGTGACTAGTACAAGGTTGAATAAGACAAGGACTCTATCTGTAAGAAATGTTATAGTTTAAATTCAGGGAAAGAAGAAAAACCCATTACAGGATGAAATAATAGAGCTAGTACTCTCACAACACTAGTTATAGTCTCAGACTCTTCATAGCCATGCCATCCTGAGGATGGCACCATAGGGTAGAGCATCCTACTCTGGAAGAACAAATAGGACTCTATGGGGAGCAATTATTTATGTCATTTCTTTATTTTTTAATAGTGCATACAAATAAGTAAGCATCTTTAAGAGTATATTTTATTCAGTCAGTCTATATGGATCAGGGAAAACCGGGAAACACTACTCCACATCTCTATTCCTTTGCTAACAGAGGCTTTGTAGCCTCCTGACATATTACTTACCTTAAAAGCAGCAGCAGCATATATATTCAGCCAGCCAGTGCTAGAAATTTCTCATGACCTGGTTATCTTACTAACAGTTTGTATTTTAGTGAGTACACTGTTGGATACAGCATCCACTGTGGCTGTTTTCATTTTCCAGCACAGAACTACTGCGCTTTGTTTGTCAAGAATTCTTTCCTGTTGAGATAAAGGGCTGAGGCACACATTCAACATGGATGAGTATTTTGGTACTTTAAGCTGGAGGCCTAATTTTCACAAGATAAAGATAAGCAGGGTTGTAAAAAAATCCATCAAGTATAAACAAGAAATCATATGCAGACTTTCAAAAATTACTTTTAAATTTCCTGAATTTGTGTAGTTTTAAACTTTACCTCAATATGACAGTCATGCAAATTTTCAAAAATTGAATCAGCACTTCTTCACATCCCTATACTGTGACATTTTATGAAATATCTGTCTCCCTTTTCTGCAATGATTCCTGTAATATGGGAAACACCATGGTGATAAGAAATTTCTTTGATTTTTCTAGCAATTTCCCAAGTCATACATGTGCTTTCACTATCAGTACAAAGCGACATGCTATCCTAAAGCATTTTTTAATCCCTTGGGGGTCTAAGTCTTCAAATCAGCTTTGTTCAGTTAATATGGGTGTTTAGAAACAAGTTGAATGAAAATCAAGCTGGGAATATAATTATTTTATTAATACAAATTTAAGACTTCTATTGCTAAGTCTTTTGAATAATCATCATCGTTTTTTCCTCTTAGTTATAATAGCTGCATTTACATACTCACCTGGATGTTTTCTTTCAATTCTTATTTTTGTCTTTCAGATACAAAATCCATATATAGAACAACTAAAAATCAACAAAATTCACAGACTGGAAAGGCAGACTCATCAATAAACAGTGATGCATGAGTTGGATGTACACATGTAGAAGAAAGAAATTCGACCTTTTTCTCAGAACATATATAAAAAGCAACTCAAAATAGGTTAAAGACTTAAGACTTTAAACTGTCAAATCATTATAAGAAAACAGAAGGTAAATGTCTCTTATCATTGGTTTTAGCAAATAGTTTTTTAATATGACCCTGAGAGCATAGGCAACAAAAGTAAACACAGACAAATCTGATTGGTGTCAGGCCAAAAACCTTCTACAAAGCAAATGAAACAATCAACAGACTTAAGAGACAGCACATGGAATAGGATAAAGTGATTTCAAACCATATCTGATAAAGGGTTAATATTCAACATATATAAGGAACTCAAACAACTCAATAGATCTGTTGTGAGGTTTATTCTTACGTATTTTAAAGTTGCTATTACTACTGCAAATGACATATATTTATTATAGTTTTATAGGTCAGTTGTTAGTATGCATAAATGTGATTGATTTGGGCTTATACAAGCAAAATATATAGCAAACTTCATGAGCTTTTGTTAATTACAACAATTTGTCAATTGTTCTGAGTTTAAAAAAATAAATAATCATGTAATTTGTAAATGATGACAGATTTCTTTATTCTTTCTGGTTATTTCTAACTTTTAAATATTAACTTTTATATTTTTGTGCTGTCTAGCCTAACAAACACCAACCAAAAGAGCAGATTTGTTTTGATTATTCTTAAATTTAAAGGAGATACTGTTATTATTTCACAATTTGTGGTGATATTTAAGCAGTTTTTGGAGAATATCCTTACTTTATCAAATTTAGAAAATTCTGTTTTATAATTTGCTAAGGTGTTGATTCTTATATTATTAATGAGTTACACATTTTATCCAATATTTTTGTGCATCTATAGAGGCTGACATCAAAGTATTTGTTTCTACTGTTGAGGTGAATTGCATAACCAGTTTTCCTAATTTAATAAATTCAACTTAATTTTGGTGTATACATGTTTTAATTCAAAGTTCATTTAAGATATATTTCCAATTTTATTGGTTTAATTTTTTCATATGATTTTCCTATAATTGTTATAGGAGTTTATAGAATTCTAACCTATAATTATTTTATCCATTGCTAAATTTATGTTTTCAAATAAATTTTGCAGAGTTTTGTCTGTTTTATTATTCTTTTCAAATAACCAACTTTTCAGTTTATTAACACTTTATATTATATCTTGGTTTTCTAATTCAAATCTATGTATGTTGGCATTACCTCTCTTCATCTTCCTAGGGTTTTATTCCACTATTCTTTTTCTACCGTCTTAAGTCAGATACTTAGTTCATTAATTTTTATTTTTTAAATAGTATAAGCATTTAAATCAAATACATCTCTACATTTCTTATTTATATTGTGATATCATCTTTGAACAATTGGCTATTTTTAAGTATAGCCATGTTTAAACATTTAAAAAATCCCAAAGGTAACTAAGGTCAGAGCAGAACTGCAGGAGATAGAGATACCAAAAACCCTTCAAAAAAAATTGATGAATCCAAGAGCTGGTTTTTTGAAAAGATCAACAAAATAGATAGACCGCTAGCAAGACTAATAAAGAAGAAAAGAGAGAAGAATAAAATAGATGCAATAAAAAATGATAAAGGGGAAATCACCACTGATTCCACAGAAATACAAACTACCATCAGAGAATACTATAAACACCTCTATGCAAATAAACTAGAAAATCTAGAAGGAAGGGATAAATTCCTGGACACATGCACCCTCCCAAGTCTAAACCAGGAAGAAGTCAAATCGCTGAGTAGACCAATCACAAATTCTGAAATTGAGGCAGTAACTAATAGCCCACCAACCAAAAAAAGTCCAGGACCAGACGGATTCACAGCCAAATTCTACCAGAGGTACAAAGAGGAGCTGGTACCATTCCTTCTCATACTATTCCAAGCAATAGGAAAGGAGAGACTTCTCTCTAACTCATTATATGAGGTCAGCATCATTCTGATACTAAAACCTGGCAGAGACACAAGAAAAAAGAAAATTTCAGACCAATATCCCTGATGAACATCCATGCGAAAACCCTCAATAAAATACTGGCAAACCGAAACCAGCAGCACATCAAAACATTTACCCACCTCAATGAAGTCAGCTTCATCCCTGGGATGCAAGGCTGATTCAACATGCACAAATCAATAAACATAATCCATCACATAAACAGAACCAATGACAGAAACCACATGATTATCTCAATAGATGCAGAAAAGGCCTTCAACAAAATTAAACAGCCTTCATGCTAAAAACTCTCAATAAATTAGGTATTCATAGAACATATCTCAAAATAGTAAGAGCTATTTATGACAAACCCATAGCCAATATCATACTTAATGGGCAAAACCTGGAAGCAATCCATTTGAAAACCAGCGCAAGACAAGGATGCCCTCTCTCACCACTCCTATTCAACAGAGTATTGGAAGTTCTGGCCAGAGCAATCAGGCAAAAGACAGAAATGAAGCATATTCAAATAGGAAGAGAGGGAGTTAAATTGTTTTTGTTTGCAGATGACATGATTGTATATTTAGAAAACCCCATCATCTCAGCCCAAAACCTCCTTAAGCTGATAAGCAATATCAGCAAAATCTCAGGATACAAAATCAATGTGCAAAAATCACAAGCATTCCTATTCACCAATAATTGACAGCAGAGAGCCAAATCATGAGTGAACTCCCATTCACAATTGCTACAAAGAGAATAAAATACCCAGGAATAAAATGTACAAGGGATGTGAAGGACCTCTTCAAGGAGAACTACAAACCACTGCTCAACGAAATATAAGAGGACACAAACAAATGGAAAAACATTTCATGCTCATGGATAGGAAGAATCAGTATCATGAAAATGGCCATACTGCCCAAAGTAATTTATAGATTCAATGCTATCCCCATCAGGCTACCACTGACCTTCTTCACAGAATTAGAAAAAACTACTTTAAATTTCATACAGAACCAAAAAAGAGCTCATATAGCCAAGACAATCCTAAGCCAAAAGAACAAAGCTGGAGGCATCACGCTACCTGACTTCAAACTATACTACAAGGCTGCAGTAACCAAAACAGCAAGATACTGGTACCAAACCAGAGAGATAGGCCAATGAAACAGAACAGAGGCCTCAGAAATAACACCACACATCTACAACCATCTGATCTTTGACAAACCTGACAAAAATAAGCAATGGGGAAAGAATTTCCTATTTAATAAATGATGGTGGGAAAACTGGCTAGCCATATGCAGAAAACTGAAACTGGACCCCTTCCTTACACATTATACAAACACTAACTAAAGATGGATTAAAGACTTAAATGTAAGACCTAAAACCATAAAAATCCTAGAAGAAAACCTAGGCAATACCATTCAAGCCATATGCATGGGCAAAGACTTTATGACTAAAACACCAAAAGCAATAGAAACAAAAGCCAGAATTGACCATTGGGATCTAATTAAACTAAAGAGCTTCTGCACAGCAAAAGAAACTACCTTCAGAGTGAACAGGCAACCAACCCATAGAATGGGAGAAAATTTTTGCAATCTATCCATCTGACAAAGGGCTAATATCCAGAATCTACAAAGAACTTAAACAAATTTACAAGAAAAAAAACAAACAACCCCATGAAAAAGTGGGCGAAGGATATAAACAAACACTTCTCAAAAGAAGACATTTATGCACCCAACAAACACGTGAAAAAATACTCGTCATCACTGGCCATCACAGAAATGCAAATCAAAACCACAATGAGATACTATCTCACACCAGTTAGCATGGTGATCATTAAAAAGTCAGGAAACAAAAGATGCTGGAAAGGATGTGGAGAAATAAGAACGCTTTTACACCGTTGGTGGGAGCATAAATTAGTTCAACCATTGTGGAAGACAGTGTGGTGATTCCTCAAGGATTTAGAACCAGAAATACCATTTGACCCAGCAATCCCAATACTGGGTGTATACCCAAAGGATTATAAATCATTCTACTATAAAGACACATGTACACATATGTTTATTTTGGCACTGTTCACAATAGCAAAGACTAGGAACCAACCCAAATGCCCATCAGTGATAGACTGGATAAAGAAAATGTGGCACATATACACCATGGAATCCCAGGCAGCCATAAAAAAGGATGAGTTCGTGTCCTTCGCAGGGACATGGATGAAGCTGGAAACCACCATTCTCAGCAAACTAACACAAGAACAAAACCAAACATCACATGTTCTCACTCATAAGTGGGAGTTGAACTATGAGAACACATGGACACAGGGAGGGGAACATCACACACCAGGGCCTGTGGAGGGGTGGGGGGCTAGGGGAGGGATAGCATTAGGAGAAATACCTAATGTAGATGACTGGTTGATGAGTGTAGCAAACCGCCATGACACGTGTATACCTATGTAACAAACCTGCACGTTCTGCACATGTAATCCAGAACTTAAAGCATAATAAATAAAAAAAATGTTTAAAAGATCCCCAAAGTCTGATATTTTGATTATTTTTTGTCATTCATTTCTGCCTTAATTGGGTTTATGTCATAGCATAAACTTTGAATGTTTGCAATACCCAGTTACTAAGATAGGGTTTTTTTTTAGCTTTCCACATCTTTAAATTTTACAGTCTATGAATATTTGAGAAGAATGTATTTAATTATTGTGCATTATAATTTATATGGTCGTGAGATAAAATTTGTTAATCATATTTTTCAAACTTTACCTTGTAAAATGTATTTGCTTATTGCAAATATTTAGGGAGCTTTGCTACAAAAATCTTCTGATTATAAATTGTCAATAATGCGTTGTAATAGTGATAATGTTTTATTTACTTGGGGTAGTGATATTATTTATACACGGGTTTAGAATTTATTATATCTCACTGTGAATCATTCTTTTTTATATTATGTGCTAAATATCTTTGTATCAAAACTTTCATTTTCTTTTAAAGTCTAATTTGTTACTAATGTGGTTCTGCCTACTTTCTGTTGAGTACTATTTGCCTGGTATATCTTCTTTTGTTATTTTATTTTCAAGCTGAAGTTCCTTTGTATTTTCAAAAGTATATAGCTTGGCCGGGCACAGTGGCTCAGACCTGTAATCCTAGCACTTTGGGAGGCAGGGACGGGTGGATCACCTGAGGTAAGGAGTTCAAGACCAGCCTGGCCAACAAGACAAAATCCTGTGTCTACAGAAAATACAAAAATTAGCTGGGTGTGGTGACAGGCACCTGTAATCTCAGCTACTCAGGAAGCTGAGGCAGGAAAATCACTTGAACCTAGGAGGGCGGAAGCTGCAATGAGCTGAGATGGCGCCACTGCACTCCAGCATGGGTGACAGAGTGGGACTCCATCTCAAAAAAATCAAAAAATATATGGCTTGATTTTTTAAAAACCCACTCAGAAAATTATTGTCATTTAATAGGTTAGTTTGGTCTATTTATGTTTATTTTATTATGAATATATTTAGATTTATTTCTACTATCTTAATTTATTTATCCTGCTTTTTCTATTCTTGCTTTCCTCCCTTTCAAACTCCAATTGATTATGAAACTATCTTTTGCTTTTTATTGGCATGTGAATACTGTACTATTACAGTTTACCTTTTTATTATTAACATTACATTGGGAATTGATGTTTTAAATTTTATATGTCTTAATACTTACAAAAGTAATCAGTGTTTCTCCACTGGTCTTGGGCATACTAGTACCTTAAATGCTTTTGTCTCAAATAAAATAATTCTATTTTAATCATATTGTATTTTCAAGCATTTTTTCCACATTTTTTCAACTTAGCTGAAATATATGTTAGTGCTTTGACCTAGAAAAATAAATTTTCTTTGGGTTTTGTTGCATTTTTTAATATTAAGACTCCTAAAAATCAGGGATTCTTTGTGAAAGAAATCTACTTTTCAACATTGTGATTACAATAAATAAAGGTAAGAATATGCATTTTTATCATCTTTTCAGTCATCAATCAACACATTCTTGAAAGACAGCTGCTCAAAGACTCATTTAATGTGATCCTGCTAGGCATGGACAGATCAGATAAAGCCAGCCCATTTAATTTCAGTTATCTTCCACTATTATGTTTCTGTGACTATCTGCAGAACTGACATGTGAAGATAAATGCAATGAAACCTGTTGAAATCGAAATGAGTATTAGTTGTTAAAATTTAAAGAATGAATAAATGTAACTTTTTATTCTCCAAAGCAACATTTGTCTAACTAAAAAGAAAAGCACACTATAAAAAATATTTCTTAAAGATAAATTGTGTGTAACTCACAGATCAATCCAAGACCTGGAAAACTATGAAATCAACCAGAGTCATCTCTGCCACTTCTCCAAGTGACGTGAAGCACATCAATTCTGCTAAGACTGCACTGTGACACTGTTCCCTCCTCATTTATTCTGGATGGACTAATTTCTGTTCAAATATCTTCGAAAACCTTACTCATTCCACCAGAGTTTGATTTCTGCCACTTTGCCAAAGCAATGGCAAAGAAGTGTTACTATTCTCACAAAACACTGGGTGTTAGGGCCTTAATGTTCATGAGTCCTGAAGTATGCATCACAACTTGAATATAATAGTCTTTGGATAAATTAGTTGTTATAAACTGAATTACATTATTGGTTTGAAAAATTTTAAGTAGATTTCAACAGTGTGATATATACATGGTAGAATGTTCAGAGAATAACATTTTTTAATATGACAATATTTTAATTAAAATAAATCATGAAGGTCATTAATTAGTCTTCATTCTTATAATGGTTTATATGAAGTCCATTGTGTCATAGAACTGTAGTTCTCTCCTTCTTATTGCCCACAGTGTGGTGAGTGGGAAGTTGTTGGGGTTGGGGGTGCTGGCATGCTTCAACCAATTCATGTTATAGCTCTTTCAATCTGGCCATTCTGCTCTGTCCCCCAGCTCCTGGACCGCCCTGGCCCCACTGCTGCTTCCTGTCATGTGGAACAGCTGCCTGGTGCCAGCAAAGGGTGGGAGGGCTATAGTGTTCCAACAGCTCTGGCTCAAGGAACCCCAAGATCTGGGCCCCCAGAAGGGTCACCACTCTTCACTCCCACAGTGTTGGAGCATGTCACTGCCCACAGCTAAGCAAGCCAGCCAGGAACCACTTCCTGTTACAGCTTCTTTCACTCCAGCTGTTCAGTGGGTCCTGAGTTCTTGTCCCACATCCAGGAAGAATGAGGTTACTCAGACAACTGGAGGGTAATCAAGGCAGTGATGAGTTTTAGTGAGAGACAGAACAGCTCTCAGGAGACCTGAAGTCAGTAGCTTCTTTCTCCAGGCAGGTTGTCCCAGCAAGCATGTGATTCTGGCTGATTCTGGGGTTCTTATGTGCTCAGAGTGGAGGAAATGCATGCTGACTGGTCCATGGGCAACCATGGGCAGGCCTGGAAACAGCACCATCCAATTGACCAAAAGGTATTAATGAAGTTCTCACTCCCAGTTGTGGACTCCATGCAGAACTGGCAGCCCAGCCCCCAGGCTTCAGGCCTTCTCTGGCTTGAAGGTGGGGTTTAACTGGGGATGTGCCCCTTCCCACCTAAGAACCTGTCTTCTTCTGGCCACCATCAACATGCCATCCACAGTGCCCAGGCTGTCTGCACCAAGGAATGTCTGCAGCACACCCATGCTGAGCCACCCTCAGCCTGTGCCCCACCACACCCACTACCTCCCCACTGCACTTTTTGGCACCCAGAATCTGGAAAGGACTGAGGCAGCAGTGGGGGCTGATGTGTCAGCACCATCTCAAGTGCACACACACCTGGCCAGGTTGTGACAGTACATGGGCTTAGTTACAACTCCCCAGCTGCCAGAAGCAATAAAAGGCCAGGGAGTGTGAGCAGGTACTTCTGCACCTGCAAGGGCAGGGGGCTTGCTGAGCCCCTGAGAGCACAGGGATTCCTGGGTCTGGAGTTGTGGCTGGGTGGGCTGTAGCTGCACGCTGGAGCTTAGGTTCCTGCCCTGACAACTCAGTAGGGCACAGAGCTCCCACTGAGATCACTGTTCCTGGCTCCCACCAGCTCCACAGAGCACTCATCTCTGGACACAACTCCCTCTGCTGCAGCTGGCATCCCCACAGCGGTCACTCCAGGTGATCCACTGCCACCATCACAAGTTAAGCAGGTTTGGGGTGCAGTCACAAAAGGCAAAACAGAAAAGGCAATTGAAGTTTGCCTGAGGTAATACGGCAGCCCGGAGAGCTCTACTCAACCCAGGACCATGCTGTAGGGGCGCTCTGTAGCCTATTCATGGAGGGTCAGCAAATTTCTCCAGACTCCATTTCCATCCCCTTTCTCTGCTCTGGGGTCAGCCCTGATGTCATGTGTCTGAATTTCCTTTTAGCTCCCAATCTTATTTCACCCCATTTCATCTCCATATTCTGCATTCCAATAGTCTATCCTGCCCATGACAGCACCATGAACTGAGAAAACAAGCACAGCTTTATTATCTACGGTCTGGCTTGTCTGGGATGAATGTCCAGACAAGGAATTAGAGAACACTTTAGCTGGCCCACTATACCCAACCATTTTAAGCTACAGTCTGTGTTTCCATAATAGTGTGTAGAAAATATTGCAAGCCACAAACTATGTGTTTTTCAGAGTAGGTAATACGTAATACACAAAGTGAAAATGTGAATATATCTTCCCATTTCAACAGGTTCAGCAGATCCTGTAGATACTTTAGGATGATGAGTAGCATATTTACTAATTTAAAACACATTGTCAGTAGTTAGTCTTGTTAAATCAAACATTGCACTGGGCCAGATTAAACAAAGAAGACTTTAAGGCTATTGCAAGAGAGAAGACTGACCAAAACAAAGCCTGAATTCTACTCAGTCAACACAAATGGTGGGAGTGTATTTATATTCTAGGGGAAGAGAGAGATCATCGTCATCTGTGTTGCTAATTGGCTTTACCTAAAGGAAACGTAAACTTTCTCCTCATTATGACCTGAGATCATTTTCCATCTTGGAGCAAGATGTGTACTGGAGTCAGTCACCATAGAGACTGGAAGATAGGGAACGATCATAAGGATTATATTTCAAAGAGATGGCCCCCAGGTGCTTGAGAAAGACATTTCTGGGTTGTCAAACTGGCCAGAGGCTTTTAAAATGATTTACATCAAAGGGGCAGAGAAATAATTTGCAATTACAAGTTTTCTGAAGAAATGTTCTAAGAAAAGAGAAGTCAAGAAACTAGAGTCAGAAGGAAGTTTGTATGAAGTTTAGCCACGCTGAGAGAAATGCTAAAGCTGTCTTAACCAGTCTCAATTGCTGGTACTTTAGTTCTCTGGGAAGCTCTTTAATTTCCAGAACTCGTTGATTTTCATACTCAAAACATTCTCCACTTGCCGAGACCAGCTTGGTCGTGGAGACCCTAACCCAGCAGCGCTAGAGGAATTAAACACACACACACACACACATATATACACAGAAATATAGGGGTCTCACAGCCTTCAGAGCTGAGAGTCTCAAACAGAGATATACCCACATATGTACTGATAGCAAGCCAGTCATAAGATTTACTAAAAGTATTCCTTATGGGAAATAAAGGAATGGGCCGAAATAAAGGAATGGGCTCTGGCTACTTATCTGCAGCATAAACATGTCCTTAAGCTACAGATCGCACATGCTATCATTTGTGGTTTAAGAACGCCTTAAGCGGTTTTCTGCCCTGGGTGGGCCAGGTGTTCCTTGCCCTCATTCCAGTAAACCTACAACCTTCCAGCGTGGGTGTCAAGGAAATCATGAACATGTCACAGTGCTGCAGAGATTTTGTTTATGGCCGGTTTTGGGGCCACTTTATGGCCAGATTTTGAGGGCCTGTTCCCAACATCCAATGGCCTCGAAGTTCACATCATATTATTTCCAGGGCATTTTTATGACACTTAGGATATAACTCACTTTTCCGGCCACACTGGCCACCTCTGATTTTCCTTCGACATGCCATGCACTGGCTCAAGCAGTTGCTTTCCATCTGCCCGGAAATGTTCTTCCTCCAGAAAGCCCCCGAGCTCATATTCTTACTTTATTTGGCTTCTCTTCCTGAAAGAGGTCTTCCCTGGCTTACTTTTTATGTTAGAATGCATCCTTCAATGTCTATTCCCTTATATTGTTTATTTTCTTGCTCCTCCACTAGAAGGCAAATTTCATTAGGGCAGTGACATACTTTTGTCACTGTATCTCCAGCATCTAGAACAATGTCTAGAAAATAATCTAAATCCCCCAAAATATTTGTTTTATGAATAAATGGGAGAGTGAAACCTGAGGGTAGTAAAGGGAATAATAGGATCAAGGATAACAATAAGCATGTGGCTGAAATAACTGAATATTGGTGATACTTTTTATTGAACTGGGATAGAGACGTTACTAAGAGTGATAGCATGGAAAAGAGTCAGGGAGGCAATTAGCTCGGTGGATGATATGTTGAGTTTGACCTTCAAGAGGTAAATCCAGTTGGAATTCTCTTTCAGTGGTTAATATGAGTCTGAGGCTTAGAGACAGACAGTGCTGGAGATAAAGATTTCATACCATTTTCCCTCCAGGGACTGTGGAAAAAAAGGGAGAAAAATTAAAAAAAAAAAAAAAAACACTTAAAAATGTTAAAAAGATTTCATACTCACGATCATCAACTTGGCAGTTAGGTAATACTCATGATCATCGGGTGGTGATTGGTTAATTTATATTTTAGTGAGGGAAGAAAAATTAACAAACGTGTAATGTAATATCAAGTATTAACAATTAGGCTCATTGTTTTTTAAAGGAAATGCTGTAAGGGAGTAGAAATTCAAGGTGGTATACTTATATAAAAAGCATGTCAGGGCTGGGTGTGGTGGCTCCTGCCTGTAATCCCAGCACTTTGAGAGGCTGAGGCTGGTGGATCACTTGAGGTCAAGAGTTTGAGACCAGCCTGACCAACAATGGTGAAACCCAGTCTGTACTAACAATACAAAAATTAGCCAAGCATGCTAGTGCATGCCTGTAATCCCAGCTACTTCAGGAGGCTGAGGCAGGAGAATTGCTTGAACCCAGGGGAAGGAGGTTGCAGTGAGTCAAGATCTTATCATTGTGCTTTAGCCTTGTTAAAAAAACGAGACTCCATCTCAGAAAAATAAAAAATATAAAATAAAAATAAAGCAAGTGAGGGAAGACCTCTTTAAGGAAGCAATACTAAATAAAGTAAGAGTGTGAGCTCTGGGAATTTCTGAGGGAAGAACATTCCGGGAAGAGGGAATAACAAGTGCCAAAGCTGTGTTTGGCGTTTTGGAGGAAGATCAGAGATGGCCGGGGTGAATAGGGATGAAATAACTCTAATTTTACAACATGTACAATTAGAGACACACAGATTGATTTACGGAACTTCAGGAAACACTGACATGGAAGGACTAGGCAGAGAAAAAGAATCAATGCACAGATTTTATAAGACTCCAGTTTCAACTGCAGAACATAAGGAACAGATAGAGTCACCAAAGCAGATATCTAGAGAGTTACTTAGCTAGAAAATAAATGATATAGATAGCTCAGTTTAATACCTAATATTATACCGGATTTTCTTCCTGTGAAAACTACACTGATTACATCTTATTTCACTTAAACTGGTGACACTAAAAATAACGGGAAAAAGCAGCACCAACTACCTAGCATGATTCTAAATAAGAAATTCTCTTAAATGTAACATTCTAGAGCATAAGAAACTGGTAAATATGCTTAAATTTAGTATAAAGTATATCTGAGATAAGATAAATATGTTAATTTAAAAATATTCAAGGACATACAAGTAATACAATTTTAAGTCCATAGACCCATTGAACATAATCCCATAATTCCAATGAAGGTTAGAGAAAAATAGCCCTACTTTTTATTTTGGAATGAACTTTTCAGATGAAAGTACATGAAACCAAACAAATTACTTAATTGGAATATATGTACACAGACACACACACACACATAAATTTTACCAGTGTGCCTAAGACTGAAAGTAGGAATATTCCTCAACTATGCGGAGAGAGTAAGAAAAAAAAGACTAGATTTTTTTAGCTCAAACCGCAGCATATTTTACAATTGCAATCAGAAACCAGGTTTGTATTGCGAATTTGTTGGCCTGGCTGGGTCCACATTAAAGCAGTTTTTCCCCAAATGAGAATCTATTCCCATGAGATTCCCTTCAAACTAAAACGTGTTTATGACTAAATATGTTTTGCGAACACTTCAGACTATTTCTCTTTTATGTATTTACCACGCACTTTTATTTACTAAGGACTCTGCAAAGTCATATGGTAAAGAAACCTTTTTTTTTTTTTTTTTTTTTGAGACAGAGTCTTGCTCTGTCCCCCAGGCTGGAGTACAGTGGCGCGATCTCGGCTCACTGCAAGCTCCGCCTCCCGGGTTCACGCCATTCTCCTGCCTCAGTCTCCAAGTAGCTGGGACTACAGGCGCCTGCCACCTCGCCCGGCTAGTTTTTTGTATTTTTAGTAGAGACGGGGTTTCACCATGTTAGCCAGGCTGGTCCCAATCTCCTGACCTCGTGATCCACCCGCCTCGGCCTCCCAAAGTGCTGGGATTACAGGCGTGAGCCACCGCGCCCGGCCAAGAAACCTTTTAAACTTTATGTTACTGTTTCCAATTTTTTCCCCACCTCCCTCCAATATTTTAAAAGACAGTGTTGCTTTATTTTACATGCACCATTAATTACGTTGAAGCCCATGTTAACAGCAGAGTTAACTACTGCTCTGTGGAACAGATTCTGAGGGCAGATTCCCAGAAAGGAGAATTTTAATTTTGCCTGAATCTTGTCTAAGGGAAGGATATGTTTCAAAACAACCATATCACCTCATCATAAGAATTAGTCGTGACATTTAAAAAAAAATTCTATTCCACATTTATAACTTTTAATATCCTAAATGTTACTATAAATAATAATAATAATAATAGCACTGCTATGTAAAATAGCACTTTTTTTTTTTTTTAGAAAAAGCAAGGTTTATTTTAGACTCTATTGATCCTAAATTGGAAAATGAGGTCTCTAATTAAAGTTCCATAGGACGACATGCCCAGAAGCATTTTAATCAGCAATTTAATGACTAGGAAATTGGAAGAATACAGATCTATTTCCACTTCCACCACTTACATGCTATGATATTAGATCTAACCCTCTAAATCTATAGCTGTCATGCCAAGACAATATTTCTCATCAGTCAAGTGACAACGATAACAATGTTCATTCTTTCCAGTGAGCACTGAAGTTTAAGAATAAGAGATAGCAGTGAACAAAAATTGTTTTAATCAGCATAGCATTTTGTAATAGCTAATCTTATTTGTTCATGTCCTATGAAAATTGCTGTTTCTGATTAACTCCTAGTAATAGACTAGTGATATGAATCTGCATTTATTTGACATTTATGTTTGCTCCTTTTCTGTAGGGAGATCCCCTGAAACTATTGCTATGGAATAAAAGATGAAATACTCCTGATTATTGTAAATACAAAATTGCATGCAGGATTGTGTAAAGACAATGCCAAGTTGGACTGCCAGAATGAGCCAACAGCGCGTGACGTGCCTCCCCATGCAGAGAGCCTGTGAATGGACGTGTAGTCAGGAAGGTTTCACATCACCAAGATTCCTATCCCAGAAAAGCAGATGTTCATAGCTCTAAGAATGGAATGCGACCCTCGTGGAGAACCTATAAACGGGCGCATGGGGGGCGTCTGTCCATATGGATAAGATAGGGCTATAAACGCCCTTAATTGCCGCGGCTCTTCTAGGCATCTTAAGGGTTCATACTCCTTTCTGAGAATTTCTAGACTAACCGGTTGTCTAACTTCACGTCCTGTTTCTATGAGTTGTTTGTAACCAGCTTTTGCTGCAACTGTTACTGCTGATTAATATATTGCTAGTCATAGGTTATGGAAAGACTGTGTTCCTGTTTTAAGGCTCTGTTAGAAATTAAACTTCACCTCCTGTTTCTATGAATTGTTTGTAACCAGCTTTTGCCGCAACTGTTACTGCTGTTCCTGTTTTAAGGCTCTATTAGAAATGACTGATGCACATACTATATTGTAAATTCTTATCTCTGTATACTGTACTTCTGCATACAGATGTTATATTAAAGAATTACTTCATCCCCATGTGACCGTCTCACCTCATAATGAAATGACCCTAAATCCCTCACTAACCTACCCCGCCCTCACTAAACTTAATAGTAAATGCTGGCATATCCTGTGCATTGTTGGCACCATGGGACCAGAAGGCGGTGACCCCCCAGGACCTAGCTTTCACTATCTTGTGTCTGTCTATTATTTCTCGACCTGCCTATCCGCCTGGGAGCAAAGAGAGAGCCCCGTTGCATTGTGGGCTGCTGGCCAGTTCCCGCAATACTTTTCTTGAAAAAACATATAGAGGAATCTTGCTGTGATTTGTTTCTCTCCATGTCTCATATTCATCTAGTAAATATTTCATTTTCCTTGAGGACTTTCTGCCCCCCCAAAAGTCCATTTCTTTTAAACATAAATTAGACAATTTCCTGAATCCTGGATTTGAAGATTCACAGCAACATTTTATTTTATTTTTATTTTATTTTTTTGAGACAGTCTCGCTGTCTCCCAGGCTGGAGTGCAGTGGCGCGATCTCTGCTCACTGCAAGCTCCATCTCCCGGGTTCACACCATTCTCCTGCCCCAGCCTCCTGAGTAGCTGGTACTGCAGGAGACCGCCACCACATCCAGCAAATTTTTTTGTATTTTTAGTAGAGATGTGCTTTCACCTTGTTAGCCAGGATGGTCTTGATCTCCTGACCTCGTGATTTGTCTGCCTCAGCCTCCCAAAGTGCTGGGATTATAGGCGTGAGACACTGCACCTGGCCCACAGCAACATTTTTTAAAACACTTACTTCCCATTGAGAGGAAATTTGAGTCAGTAAGTGAGGAATGAATGAGCCCTCATAAATACTGACTAAACTCAAATACTGAGGAGTTCATGGGTATAGAAACATCTTATTCTTCCCGGTAGGCTTTCAAGATCTCTACATCTTTCCTTCAGACTCTAGAGTCACATGTTCAGCTGATAACTAGTACTTCCATTGCAATGTCTAGTAGCCATTGATTAAGTCTAAAACTGAACCTCTGAGCTTTAAGATCTATGGCACGTATAACCTTACTTGTGTTACTAAATGACACATTCCTGCCATTTGCTCAGGATGAAAACTTTGAAGTTCTCCTGGATTCCACATTTATTCACGTAGGCAGTCCTCTTGGCTCTATCTTCAGAGTACAACCACTTCTCCCCATTTTCACTGCTGGTCCAAGCCATGGTCATCGCTAGCTGGGATGACAACAAAAGTTTTGTCTCCTAACCCATCTCCCTGATTCCGCCCTAGCCCTCCTTCAGAATACCCTCAACAGAGGAGTGAGGATGACCTCTGACATCATATATTTTCACTCCTCTACTCAAAACCACCCAGTGTTTCCTGGCTATAACTCAGGCATGCTTCTCTGTCAGGACCCTTGCACTTGCCATGTCTTCTTATTGGAGTTCTGCTCCCAGGCATTGGCAGAGCTTCCTCCCCCATCTCTTTCAGGCATTTACTCAGGTGCCACAATTTCATTGTGGTCCTCCTGACACTGAATCGGTCCTTGAAGTGGCAAGGCATGTATCAATAGCCTTTGTTAAAAATCCCTGGCATTACTTTATGCTCTCCGGGTTCTCAATCCATTGATCATTGGAAGAGGCACTATAAATGTTTCCATATAAAGTGACATTTTTACAGATCTTCAAATGAGTAGCAACATAAGAACCACATTGTTTAATGTCAGAATGAATGCTTCCTCCAATTAAAGCTCTGGTTGTGGGGGAAACTCTTTATAGCTAAAAAGCCTTTATTACTTGGGGTAAAAAAAATCCATCAGGAGTAAAAATGCCTTTTTAAAAAATTTGTTTGACCCTATAAGCTCAATAATCCTTTCAAATAGTGATTATTTAAGCCGAATATCAGTATTTTATTTATATATGCTATTAGATGTCACTAAAATTTAAGAAATGGATATTATTTCCTCATATAATTTTTCAAACTTTAATTTAAATATTAATAGTACACATCCATGACCATCAGTATAGAAAGTAACACATCCTCAAAAACCATCTCCAAAGGAGCTAATGAATTTGTTATAAAATTAAGTGTAGAAATGATCTGCTTCTCTCTATGGCAGCAGCCAAAACTAATCCACAGATACCTTAAAATAAAAACAAAGTAAAATTGAAAAAATAAATAAATAAATAAAAATAAAAATAAAAACATGAGCTGGAAATCGATTGGTACAGAACATTATATTCTTTTTCTTCTTTTTCTTTAAATCTTTTTCCACAGAAATACTGGTAAAACATGAACATTATATCCTTAACAAAGGAAAATTGAGTGGTTGCTAAGAACAGGGTAAATATGAAGATAATAAGAAAATAAAGGTAATATATTTCTACAAACACTGTTTGGCAAGATTTCATTGGACAGAAAAGATAAAATGAGAAGGCCAAGCTGCGCAGGTTGACATAGAGAAAGTTAACCAAAAAAAGTAATGCAAGTTTGAGTTTACCGTAAACTAAAACAAAATTATCTCTATGTATTCATGATACAGGACACTGAACAGCTACAAAACTAAAAGATAATCAGCATTCAGGAGGAATCAGTAGCCCTGAAACAGTATTTGATGCAGTGCTGTAAGATGGCACTTGCCATGGCCCCCACTCTTTCTCTAAATACTGTTTTTCATGGATTCTAAAACCATGAATAAAAAAAAAATTATGCTTAGTATAATTTCACTGATAATCACTAAACAGGTTTTTGCAGTCCTCTTTTTTTTTTTCTTTTCTTTTTGGAGACAGAGTCTTGCTCTGTCGCCCAGACCAGAGTGCAGTTGCGTGATCTCGGCTCACTGCAACCTCCGCCTCCTGGGTTCAAGAGATTCTCCTGTCTCAGCCTCCTAAGTAGCTGGGATTACAGGTGCCCACCACCACGCCCAGCTAATTTTTGTATTTTTTGTAGAGATGACGTTTCACCATGTTGGCCAGGCTTGTCTCAAACTCCCGACCTCATGATCCACCCACCTCGGCCTCCCAAAGTGCTGGGATTACAGGCTTGAGCCGTCACGCCCTACCTTTTTTCTTTTTTAATAGCTAATACATTTAGCAACTCATCCCCATTTTGTTCCTGCCATTTGGACTAGCAGAAGTGTCGCCTCTGGCATTTTGCAATACAAACATTTTTTACTTTGTTTACAAGCACAAGAATTTTAAACAGACTTATGCAAGTTTTAATATAAATTATTCAGGTAAAGAACTCCCTTAGATTAATTTAATTCTTTGTTCAAGAAGCCAAAGAGAACAGTGGAACTGAATGATAGATATTGGATGGGTTACCCTGATCATTCCAGGTTCCCTTCTCCCCTACACTCCTCTACTACCCACACCAGAAAACCGTAATACTCACTTGTCTGGATAGTTTTACTTCTAGGACATGTAATCCACTTCTGGGCAATGAAATAGAAAAAAAGATACGTGGGCGGGGTTCCAGAACAGATCTTTTCAAGGGCTGGATTTAGCTAGAATGTTGCCTTTGTTAATGTCATTTGTGACTTGTACATTCTCTTGTTTTTTCCTGCCTTGTACATGGACAAGATTGCCGGAGAAACAGCAGCTATCTTTCCACCCTGAGGGGAAAATAAATAAAACTATAGAATATCTTTGAGCTGGAAGATAAAAGGAGACTGGGTCCTTTCATTGTTGTCATGCTACCCCCAGACTAGCTAAACCTAGACTTTCGTTACATAAAATAAACAAACATTTTAATCTTTTCAGCTGATTTTATTTTCTGATTTTCTGATTGGTAGCTTACAACTGTTCTCATTTTCACTTGAATGTTATAAAATTATCTTCTCCTTGATAAAGTTGTTTCTAAATATATCTTTGCAATAAAACATTTACTGATTTATTTAATAAGAGTGATTTATTTAATGACATCTGATTTTACCAAATACAACTTGTCTCATTTTTAGTTTCTTTTTATGAGCAATTTCCCAAGTAGTTCAATTTTTTCAAGGTCAAATTTTGAATTGTGTAAAGTTTTAGGGCATACCTGTTGTGTTTTGCCCTCATTTTGATCAAGTCTAAATTTTCATTGTTTACTATCATTGTTTTTAATCTTTGACAAAAAGGTTATTTCATCATTTATATTTTTTGTAGTTTTAGTCATTGTTGTTTGTGTCAAAATAATTGAATATTGATAATTCTTATGGTCTATAGATATTTTAAATAATACGCATAGGGCACTTCAGAATTCAGTTACAATCCAAACATGAAAACTAGATGTAATTATTTTCTTTCACCCCATATTTCATCAATTGCTGGTAATTTCACTTGCAGTAACTACTACATAAATAATATAAATAGAAGAACACACCTCATTTTACTAATGAATATACTTTTTAAATAGAACTTACAGGAGCAAACAATTCCTTTATGGTTTTTTTTTTTTTTTGTAAAATTGACAATACTGAATTTAGTCATGGGAGAGAAAGTAAAGTAGGAAATGCTTTATTATAATAAAAAAGTCATAAAACAACAGAAAATGAAACACAAGTAAATGCATCATGTTAAAAATACTTTCCTAAAACATGTTTTCTTAATTTCAAAATTCAGTAATCATAAATTGAAAGTATTAGCATATACTATCTTTCCATTGTTTTTGGTAAAAACAATGTAAATGTTGAATCTGGTCTTTTGTTTTTAGAATATTATATTCTGTAAGAATGCACAGACTACAATTATGTGAAAAAAATGGATGAATCTCACACACAATATACTGAGCGAAAAAAAAAAAAAAGGCAGACATGATAGATTGTCTGTATTAGAATTCAGTTGCTATCAAGTTCTGTAACCAGCAAAGCTGGTCCATGGCAACACAAGTCAACATGGCAGTTGCCACTGGTGGTAAATATTAAATGGGAAAGAGCATAAAGAAGCCGTTTAGGGTGCTGAACTTGACCTACATTGTGATATGGGATTATTGATAAATGAGCAAACATAATAATTCAGTAAAGTCTACACTTATGATTAGGGTACTTGACTTTTTTTTTTTTCGAGACAGAGTCTCACTCTGTCGCCCAGGCTGAACTGCAGTGATACAAACATAGTGTGTCCGGAATTGGAGGGTTCTTGGTCTGACTGACTTCAAGAATGAAGCCGCGGACCCTCGCGGTAAGTGTTACAGTTCTTAAAGATGGTAGTCCCGTGTCTGTTCCTTCAGATGTCCAGATGTGTCTGGAGCTGCTTCTTTCTGGTAAGTTCGTGGTCTCACTGACAGGAGTGAAGCTGCAGACCTTCGTGGTGGTGTGTCTGGAGTTGTTGGTTCCTCCAGGTGGTTGGGTTCGTGGTCTCACTGGCTTCAGGAGTGAAGCTACAGATCTTCGTGGTGAGTGTTATAGCTCTTAGACGCAGCATTGACCCAAAGAGTGAGCAGCAGAAAGATTTATTGCAAAGACAGAACGCTTCCACCAGTGTGAAAGGGGACTTGAGCAGGTTGCCACTGCTGGCTCAGGCAGTCGGCTTTTATTCCCTTATCTGACCTCACCCACATCCTGCTGATTGGTCCATTTTACAGAGAGCTGATGGGTCCCTTTTGACAGAGTGCTGATTGGTGCATTTACAATCTTCTAGCTATACATAAAAGTTCTCCAAGTCCCCACTAGGTTAGCTGGATACAGAGTACTGATTGGTGTATTTAAAAACCCTGAGCTAGAAACAGAGTGCTGATTGGTGCCTTTACAATCCTTTAGGTAGACACAGGGTGCTAGACAGAAAAGTTCTCTGAGTCCCCACTAGGTTAACTAGATATAGAGTACTGATTGGTGTATTTACAAACACTGAGCTAGACACAGAGTGCTGATTGGTGTGTTTACAATCCCTTGGCTAGACATAAAAGTTCTCCAAGTCCCCACTAGACTCAGGAGCCCAGCTGGCTTCACCTAGTGGATCTTGCACAGGGGCCAAGGGTGGGCGGAGCTGCCTGCCAGTCCCCTGCCATGCACCCATATGCACCCATACTCCTCAGCCGCTAGGCAGTTGATGGGACCGAGCTCCGCAGAGCAGGGGGTGGTGCTCATCAGGCAGGCTTGGGCCTCGTGGGAGCCCACTGCTGGGGAGCAGGGAGGCAGCTGAGGCCGGGGAGAACTGGAGCGCAGCACCGGTGGGCTGGCACTGTCGGGGGACCTGGGGCACCCACCGCAGCTGCTGGCCCAGGTGCTAAGCCCCTCACTGCCCTGGGCTGGTGGCCCCGGCCAGCGGTCCAAGTATGGGGCCCATGGAGCCCACGCCGGTGGGAACTCCCGCTGGCGTGTGAGCGCTGCACGCAGCCCCAGTTCCCACCCAGGCCTCTCCCTCCACACCTCCCTGCAAGCAGAGGGAGCCGGTTCTGGCCTCAGCCAGCCCAGAGAGGGGCTCCCACACTGCAGTGGAGGGCTGAAGGGCTCCTCAAGCACCGCCAGAGTGGATTCCGAGGCCAAGGAGGTGCTGAGAGTGAAGGCTGCTAGCACATTGTCACCTCTCAATAGCTCAAGGCAATCTCATACTAAAATGATCATCCTGCCTCAACCTCCTGAGTAGCTGGGACAATGGGCTCATTCCAACATGCACAGGTATTTTTTTTTTTTCAATTTTTTGTAGAGATGAGGTTTTGCTATGTTGCCTAGGCCGGTTTCAAACTCCTAGTCTTAACTGATCCTCTCACCTTGATGCCGCAAATAACTAGGATTACAGGCACGCACCACTATGCTCAGTTTACATTCTTGATTTTATGCAAGTTTTACTTCTATCTAAAAAAGAAAAGAAAAAAATTGGATTAATTTTGAAAAGTATTTTACTCATTTCCCTGTACTTCTGTAAGAATTTTGTCTAAACTTTTGATTTTATTTCAAAATTAAGAGTTTCTCATATTCACATCTATGTTTCAACAATTTCTAAAGACTCACATGGAGAATGAAAAGTTGCTAACATTGTGTAGCTAAACCAGATCAGGTGATAAAACCCCTTTTTAGAATTGGTATTCTATGTTCTATAATCCCTGTGCTGTTTTTTTGTTGTGCTTTGTTTTGTTTGAGATGGAGTCTTACTCTGTTGCCCAGGCTGAAGTGCAGTGGCATGATCTCAGCTCACTGCAACCTCCATCTCCTAGGTTCAAGAAATTCTCTTGCCTCAGCCTCCCAAGTATCTAGGATTACAGGCACCCACCACCATGCCCAGATAATTTTTGTATTTTTAGTAGAGATGGGGTTTCACCATGTTGGCCAGCCTGGTCTTGAACTCCTGAGTTCAAGTGATCCACCCACCTTGGCCTCCCAGAGTGCTGTGATTACAGGCTTGAGCCACAGCACCCGGCTCCTATGCTTTTATCATGCCAAAAATGAGTCATCAAGAAGAAGTTGCATGTTAAAGGAGTCTGGAGTCATAAAGAATCAAGTCAAGATGGAAATATAATCAAATGCTATATCATTTTTTCAAAAGGCACTCAGAACAAATTTCAAGAGAAAGAACAGAGTTAAATGATACAGAGCTTAAGCATGTCAACAATAGGGAAAGACGTGTTAAAAGATAAACTGAGGTACCTTCAAATATTAAAGAGTTTATCTGAGCAGACAGCAATTCATGAATTGGGCAGCTCCAGACCACAAGGGGGTCAGAGACTCCACCAAAGGGGCATGAGGGGAAGACTTTTAAGGTGAATATGGAAGCAAGGCAAAGAAAATCTTCGACTGGCTAATACTGCAGTAAACTTATTTGCATCATGTCAGTGGGATAATCCTTTCTAAAAGTTCGTTGGTGGTTTCTGACTGCCAAAGAATATGACCTTCCAACTGAGTTGGGTTTGGTTTGCTTATGTAGAAACTCCAGGCACTGTAACTTCCCCAACTAATGGCTTCCCAATTAATCTTTTAACAGAATCCTTACTTTCAGAGAAAAAAAATTAGTTAAAATGTATGGAGCAGAAATCTTGAAAAACTGGGCAAACTCTGTTGGCAAACCCATGCTTATGTGAAAGAAAAGTTCAAAGTAAACATTAAGAGAAGATATATTAATGGTTAATAATTGAACTTTTTTCTATTAACTTATATTTTAATTTTGATATTTTATATTTTGAATACAAGCATTAGAAGAACAGTTGCTTCATTTCTCTCCAAAACACACATATTTTAAAGACAAAAAATGGAACACGATAATTTTTTTCCCATTCTCTTTACATCTAGATGGCACCTGTGAACTGACAAAATGTAGACTGAGTAGGTTTTTCCAGACCCCCATGTTTCAGGTTGGAGAAAGGCTACTTCCTTCATCTCCTCCATTTCCAAGACCGGAGCTTAAAGGTCAACATAATGGAAGGGAAAGGCAATGGAGCTATAATAAGAAAACCTAGAATTATGACCATATTTCATCTTTTACTGTGTGAACTAGGTCAAGTCATGTAACTTCTCATTTATTTAAAATGTATAATGTGGAGTGAATAGCAGGGAGGTTGGGTACATTACATACAATAATGGTCTTAACACTTTTCAAGTATTAGATTACTATGAAAATATAGAGTATTACCAATGGGAGACAGGATTGTGGGAGGTAAAATATGGTTTACTTTCAAGGCCAGTGAATATGGAGATAAATGCATTATGTTGGTGCAAAAGTTTACTTTCAATGGCAAAAACCACAATAACTTTTGTACCAACCTAATATATGAGAATTTGAGGGAGAGATATAATCAAATAAAGGACTAAATAAGAACAAATAAGAATTATAGTTTATGGTATCATCTATGCTTCTCCCAGAGTTCTGTGCCCAGAATAACATCAACATCTGCACAACCTAAGTCATCAGCACTGTTTAACAATTGACACTAAAATAACAGATACATGAAATAAAAATGCGTTTTGTATTTATGCTGTAATCTGGATTTTTGCACAGACAAAATAAATTAAAATGTACAGAATATTGTTTAAAATTTCTTCCAAACATCACTATTTCTACCAATCAAGTTAAAGTTTTAAAGAAATCTGTCATCTCTATCCAAATTTATATTTTGTTAGATGATAATAATATTACTTTTAAAATGAGTTTAATTTTTGTGATTTCTACATGTATAAAATACAATTTAAAACTTGTGCATCAAAGTTTCATTATGTTTACCTTGACTATATATTAATTATGTTGATTAATTCTACTTTATTAAAACACAAATTGATACCATTTTTGTGAGCCAACTGCTCACCATTTAGTAGGTAAATTATTTAGACAGAGACAGAAATTAGAGTTCCTTGAGAATTATTTCTGACAAATTGTTCACTGCTGCTTAACATTTTTGTGTTCCAGGTGCTTCCAAGTTGACTTTTATTAAAATGATATTTTTATAGAAACATGGAAAGTGATCAACTGGTTTCTAATTCTCGAGTACTATCTTAATTATGATTTATGAAAAGATACTCATCCAAATTTTCTTTTTTTAGCATCAAGTTACCATTTACTGATCTATCATTAGTGTTTAAACATCGTGGGTACCTTTGAAATCTTATTTCATTTTCCAAATACCCTGGCAAGTATGTAGCTAGAATTTCTAAGAAAAAACTTCAGCATTGACTAAGAATTTGTATTCTAGCTGACATTTATTTTGCTCATAATTTTCTTTTCATCATATTTTACTGCTTGGATTAAAGAAACATGAATATTTATACTCCATATGCCAAGCAAAATGCAAAGTTCAGCTATCTAGGGAAAACTTTGTCAACTGGTCCAAATATGAAGTCATGGATCAAACCAATTCTATCCACAAATAGCCAAAACACACATTCCATAATGATATTATTATTATACGTACATTTCTTATTTATTTTAATGTAGGTTCTTGGCAAAATAAAGCGTAAATAATCCTGTATCATTCCTGCCCAATATTTTGTTGTTGATATTTTTTTCCTGATCCTTTAAGTGCTTTGCAAATGCTAACGTAAGCCTAAGTTTGTGTTTAAGTCAATGTATTTTCTCCACTGATATGTACAAAGGAAACAGTTCTAACTGTGCAAGTAAAGGCTTTGATGCACTTCAAGGTGCATCAAAGAGTCTCTGAACAGGGAAGATAGTTTGGGAGAGACAGCTCTTTCTGACCCTTTTGCAACCACCCAACAAACGCAGTGTGTGCTGACACGGAAAGGTGATCATCTGTCACCTTTTTAGTCTAAGACCTTTACAGAATTTCACGGACTGATTGCTGCCAGCAAGATACATCACTTTTATTTTCATGATTTGGTCCATGCCGTTTCTCTCCATTTAGAATGTTCAGTCTCTCTTTTCTACTTTGCTATAGGTAAAAGCATGCTGAATATCCTCTCCCTGTTCCTGGAACCTAGCTCATGCAGAGGAAACATTTATACCCTCTTTGAGTCTAGAAAAATGTTAAGAGTGGCATTTTCCTAGTGTGCTGGATTACTGCCCTTTAAAGATCAACGGCCATGAAAAATACTGTCTAATTTTGCTATCTATGACCATAAGTAGGCAAATGAAATAGAATCTGTCTCCACAGGGCACAAAAGGCAAGGCCTCTCCCTATACTTTATACCATGCATAAGCTGCAAGGTGGTTGTTAATCTCTTTCAATCAGGTGTTAAACCAAGCGATTTACCAATACACTGCAAGCTGAATGTGTCGCTTAAAACTTGATTCCCAATTTCTAATCCAACCTTCACCAGATACAGTCTTTGGGAGTTACCTGGAACTTGTCCAGTGATTAATAAAATAGAACTTTATATCTCACTTTGCAATTTTTTTTTTTTTTTTTTTTTTTTTGAGACAGAGTCTCATTCTGGTGCCAGGCTGGAGTGCAGTGGCCCAATCTCGGCTCACTGCAACCTCTGACTCCCTGGTTCAAGAGATTCTCCTCCTTCAGCCTCCTGAGTAGCTGGGAACCCACCACTATGCCCAGCTAATTTTTGCATTTTTAGTAGAGACGGAGTTTCACCATGTTGGCCAGGATGGTCTCGAACTCCTGACCCCATGATCCGCCCGCCTCGGCCTCTCAAAGTGCTGGGATTATAGGCGTGAGCCACCGTGTCTGGCCTTTTTTTTTTTTTTTTGAAACAGAGTTTCACTCTTGCTGCCCAGACTGGAGTGTAATGGTGCAATCTCGGCTCACTGCAACCTCTGTCTCCCGGGTTCAACCGATTCTCCTGCCTCAGCCTCCTGAGTAGCTGGGATTACAGGCATGCACCACCATGCCCAGCTAACTTTTTATATTTTTGGTAGAGACGGGGGTTTCACCATGTTGGTCTCGAACTCCCGACTTCAGGTGATCTGCCCGCCTCTGCCTCCAAAAGTGCTGTGATTACAGGCGTGGGCCACCATACACAGCCTGTTTTTCTTAAAAATAATATCCTTTCAGGGGAACTCCTGGAAGAGGAGAAATGAAGGAAGAGTGTGTGGTTTAGGCATTCTTGGTTGACCAGTGAAATATCAACAGTCTTAAAAAAAAAAAAAAATGCATTCAGTATTGCCCAAAATATGTTTTTGATTACGTTAAACTTCATTTTTTCTTACTCTTTTTACTATATAGTGATTTCAGTGAATCAATATTCCTTTGTAATTCTGACAGTGTCCATAATAGATATGTTTAAAACAAAGTCTTAATGATACAATTTAAATGAACTACAAGGGTGTTTTTGATGTCAGAGTTTACAGTTTTGGGGTTTTTGTTATTTCCTCAGTTACTTACTTTATTTAATTTAAATAAATGTAAAATTTGAAACTGTCTTTTGTTCTTCCTTATTCTGTTTTTTTACCTTAAACTTTTTCTTTTCGTTTTCAATTTATTTTCTATTTTAATAGATTTTTGAGGGAACAGGTGGTGTTTCATTATATGAAAAAGTTCTTTAGGGGTGATTTCTGAGGTTTTGGTAATGTACACTGTACCCCATGTGTAGTCTTTTATCCTTCACTACGCTCCCACCCTTTCCTTGAGTCCCCAAAGTCTATTGCATCATTCTTATGCCTTTGCCTCCTTATAGCTTAGCTCCCAGTTATGAGTGAGAACATAAGATGTTTGCTTTTCAATTTCTGAGTTACTTCACTTAGAATAGTAGTCTTCAATTCCATCCAGGTTGCTGCAAATGCCATTATTTCATTCTTTTTTATGGCTGAGTAGTATTCCATGGTATACACCTATATGTATATGTGTGTGTGTATATATTATATATATATATGCATATCTATATAATATTTTCTTTACCCACTTGTTGATTGATGGGCATTTGGGCAGGTTCCATATTTTTGCAATTACAAATTACATGCATGTGCAAGTATTTTTTTTGTATAATGACTTCTTTTCCTTTGGGTAGATACCTAATAGTGGGATTGCTGCATCAAATGATAGATCTAATTTTAGTTCTTTAAGGAATTTCCACACTGGTTTTCATAGTGGTTATACTAGTTTACAGTCCCACCAAGAGTGGAAAAGTGTTCCCTTTTCACCATGTCCATGCCAACATGTATTATTTTTGATTTTATGATTATGATTATAGCCGTTCTTGCAGGAATGAGGTGGTATTGCGTGTGATTTGATTTGCATTTTCCTGATAATTAGTGATGTTGAACATTTTACTATATACTTGTTAGCCATTTGTATATCTTCCTTTGAGAATTGTGTATTCATGTCCTTAACCACCCACTTTTTGATGGAATTGTTTGTTTTCTTTTCTTGCTGATTTGTTTGAGTTCTTTGTAGATTCTAGATATTCGTCCTTTGTTGGATGTATAGATTGTGAAGATTTTCTCCCACTCTGTGGATTGTCTGTTAACTCTGCTGATTATTTCTTTTGTTGTGCAGAAGCCTTTCAGTTTAATTAAGTCCAATCTATTCATCTTTGTTTTGCTGCATTTGCTTTTGGGTCGTTGGTCATGAAGTCTTTGCCTAAGCCAATGTCTAGAAGGGTTTTAATGATGTTATTTTCTAGAATTTTTATAGTTTCAGGTCTTAGATTTAAGTTATTGATCCATCTTTAGTTGATTTTTGTATAAGGTTAGAGAGGAGCATCCAGTTTTATTCTTCTACATGTGACTTGCCAATTATCCCAGCATCATTTGTTGAATAGGGTGTCCTTTCCCCACTTTATGTTTTTGTTTGCTTTGTTGAATACTATTTGGCTGTAAATATTTAACTTTATTTCCAGGTTCCCTATTCTGTTCCATTGGTCTACGTGCCTATTTTTATACCAGCTCCATGCTGTTTTGGTGACTATGGCTTTATAGTATAGTTTAAAGCCAGGTAATGTGATGCCTCCAGATTTGTTTTTTGCTTAGCTTTGCTTTGGCTATGTGGTCTCTTTAATTGTTCCAAATGAATTTTAGGATTGCTTTTTCTAGTTCTGTGAAAAATGATGGTGGAATTTTGATGGGAATTCCATTGAATTTGTAGGTTATTTTTGGCAGTATGGTCATTTTCACAATATTGATTATATCCATTCATGAGCATGGATTTGTTTGTGTTGTCTATAATTTCGTTCAGCAGTGTTTTGTAGTTTTCCTTGTAGAGGTCTTTCACTTCATTGGTTAAGTACATTCCTTTGTTTGTTTGTTTGTTTTTCAGCTATTGTTAAAGGGCTTGAATTCTTGATTTGATTCTCAGCTTGGTAGCTGTTGGTGAATAGCAGAGCTACTATCTTTCATTTCTACTTTCTTTTTGTCTCCATATAAGACAATTTTTATTTCTTTTTTATTCGTCATTAAGTACTCAGTTGTAAATAATGAGCTACACTTAAAATGTTATTTCTAGTGGAATTAACTATGACAAAAGGCCAATTTAGACACTGCGGATTCAATCAGGAACAGATACTTGTTTCTCTACTTAACTGAAATTCAAACTATAAGAAGCCACTGAAAATACTAATTCATTGTCTTCAGTTTTCTTAAAGCTCTGGTTAGGATAACAGATACATCAATAGAAGTTAGTCTATTTATAAATCATTAATTTGAGACACTAAAACATTGAATAGGTTCTGATACATACATATATATGATATGTTGTTGAAAATATATGATCACAGCTGAAGTATACATATACATATATAATTTGCCCATTGCTATTCTTTTTTTCCCTTAGAATGGTGTTTATATATGTGTGTGTATGTGTGTAGTTGGTATATGAGTGTGTGCAACTGTTCATGAGAACAAGTAAGACTGCAAGTGAAGAGTCATGAAAAATACTGAGTTTGCTATGAGCTCATCTTACAATTTAAGCAGTTGGAACATTTCCTACAAAACAGAAAATAAGTGTGAATGGAGACCAGTTTTTGTTTGTTCAGTACTATAATCATAGGTGTTTTTATTAAGGAAATTAATTTTGTTGGATCATTGAAACTTTTTCAAGCACAAAAATCTGTCCAGACACTTCCAAGAGAGATGAAATTTCACCCACCCTCATCAGGTCATCAGAAAGCATACATAGGCACATCCCACCAGCCAATGGAACCACAGGCCATTAGAGGGGTAGGATCTTAGAAATGGATTATCCTGGGGCTGCTATTTTATGAAAAAGGAATGCAAAGCAGATTAATACTAAAAATCTCAAATGTCAAGTCAGTAAGAATACATATTGCATTAAAGAAAATGCAATTTGTGTAGGGAATGCCTGAAGTTTAACGGAGACTACTGATGTGGAGCAAATTGAGTACAGTTCTGATATTACCTTCTTACAAACATATTGTCCTATCCCACAGCAACTCTCACCATGCATGGTTTAAAAGTGCAAAGTGAATGCCAAAGCCTGATATTTAGCTCTGTTTCTTTTCTCTTCCCTTTGAGAATGTAATTCCATTGCTTAGCCCTGAGTCTCTGAAGCAGTTTATTTCCCATCTGGCTTTTGCCAGCCAACAGCACTAAGGCATCCTAGAAGACTTGCTTCCTAATGGTCATAGGCTGAGATGGCCAAATGCCTTCCAATATTTATCAGTCTCCTAGTAGGCGAGAAGAAAATGGGCTCTTGAGACTGTAGTCTAAAATTAATTAGAAATAGGAGGCAGGTTTGCAAGATAGATGACTGTAGCACTCCCAAAATAGGATAAGCCAAAAGAAAACAAAGATAATCAGTATTGTGGAACACTTATTATACGAGTCTTTCAACTTTGACTGTTTATACCTGGCATGACAACTTTGATCTTGCCTTAAATGCTTTGTGTGCCAGAGATTCTAAACACCCATCCCTAATCTTCAGGCATCGTTCCCCTATTCTAGAATCATTTCCTGGATGTTCATGCCACTTCTTCAGTAAGTCTTCTGGGAGAAAACACTTCCTTTATTTTTCTTTAGAACTGCTGAAAACTTACCACCCACTCCTTCTTCTTTTGTTACAGAAGTGCTGGCTAAGTGATTGCAATTTCACGTGGGCATTAAAAAGTAGGAAATCTGGATTTACAAATGTTGCCTTGAAAATGCAATACAGTGTGTCAGTACCTTAGATGCTAATCTTAGAATGAGTCTCCAAGAATTTCTTATAAGTTTTATATGAAAAGAAATGAAATCAAAGATTTCACTAAAAATTAAAATTTTTCACTAAAAATTAAAAAATGAGTAATGGATCAAAACTAGTCTTTGAAGGTCTTTAGCAGGAAATAAATTTCAGTCACAAATATTTTTTCTCAACCAACAAGGATTAAAACTAAGTTTATGTCAACTTCTCCATCTTATCTCTTACCACTCTTAACAAAAAAGGAAAAAAAGTACTTTACATACCCTAGATGAATTTTTAATTCTGAAACAAATAAGGCATTCATTTGCATAACTTTATGTCCTTTCTGAAAGCTATTCCTTGGCCTGCAATGTCCTGCTCCTTAATTTTAGTTCTATTAAATCTCACAGATTTTTCAAAGCCCAGTTCAGATGCTCTCCATCTGTTTGATTCTTTATCTAATACCCATTAAGAAGATAAAATCTTTATTTCCATAACACTTTCCAGAAATCAGTATCATAGCACATAAGATGTCGAGATATACAATTTGGTATTAATGCTGTATTCGTAACTTTTACAAGAGTTCATTGAAGACACGGATGATGTTTTACTCATTTTTGCAGAATTTGGCAAGAGAAAGCAATAGAGGCCTTTAAATGGATGAAAAAAGAAAGAAAAAAAGGGAGAGGAAAATGTATGTGTTAGTTCCTGCACTGATCTTCACGTTTGTTTCCTCTTCTATGTGGAAGTTGTCCAAATGTGAAAGGAATAGAGAACAAGCATAAATCATTAGAAATGTAGAACACTTCAGCTAGCAGTTGACTTATTCAGCCTCTTCAATTTACAGTTGAGAAAACAATCACAGAATAGATAAGTATAGATAAAAATCCTCATCATGGTCTATTCAGCGATATAATGGCTAGTTCTTTGGCCCATGTGATTCATTTGTATGAAAAATATTAAGTACATAAATTATGAAATATATTGATTCCTTATGACAGATATTAATATGAGTAAATTAAGCTCTTCCAATGAAGTTATTCACAATCTGAGGGTGGGAGTTGGGTGAACAACCCCAGTGTCCCAGCACTTAGCGCAGCACAGGCTGGAAAACTGAAGAATCTTCTTATGTAGAGGGAACACAATTGGTCAAACATATGTCTACAGTTACTCGGAAGGCTAGTAGGCCTGACCTCTAAAAGTAGGTAAGTATGTGTTGGCTTCTCTTGGCTTCCTTTAACAAGGCATTACAAGAAATAAAGTAAGAAGTTACAGTTTTTTAAGCAAAGATGATTATAGAATGGAGAATATCCAGAGCATGAGTCTTGCAGGGTTGGCAAAGTTAACTTCACCTGGACTTCAAATTAAAAAAGACAAGACTCAAAGAGCCCCAAGACTTCTCAATCCAGGCAAGTGACAACCATGCAGCAAAAAATCAGATTTACAGGCTTTCCCCCCTACTATCTCAAATGGCTTTAATATGGCCACTGTTAAATTTAGAAGAAAAAATCAATAGAAAGTAGGAAACCAAGAACTACATCAGGCTTGGTCATTGCACCTAGAAAAGAACTCTGGAGATGTTGACTAGCATATAGGATTTCTGGAAACAATATATAGGAAGCAATATTGGTTTCTGAGAGAATTGTGTCATATTAGAAAGAACCCTTGACCTTGAACTAAAACATTTTTCATTGTTCAGTCTTAAAACAACATTCAGTAGTGCCTCAACTATTAACCAAGAAAAAGACTGCAAAAACAGCAAAAGTCCCAATGGAACATATACTTTCAAGGTCCACTACAACTAGAGCCTTAGAAGATAATATACAAGTTAACAAAACAAAACAAGAGAATACAGTTAGGTGTCACTGATAAGAATTTTCTTCTAACCAAATACAATAATCAGGATCTAATCAAGGAGCCAGGCAGCCATGGTAGGGCCTTCACAAATTTTGCCCAGCAAGAACTCATAATTGTAATAGTACGTGTCTGCTATGTATCTTTTATTCTTTCATTTTCTAATGGGAGTTCTTTTGTTGTTCCTGTTTCTGTGCCATCTTATACAAGGTGCGCACAGCAGGGTTACAGATGTTGTCATTTTATGTCCTGATACTAAGAATTTCGCATCAATCAAGGACCCGAGAAACTGAGCTAGAGGAGGCTTTGAATTGTCTCTCCTGGAGGGGGGATGAGCATGTTCTTGTCATGGAAGGAAGGTTGAAATATAAACATAGTGGCAGAAAGGTAAGCTCGGGCAGAAACTACTAGCTGATTACCAAGCCTAGTCTCTGTTTTCCCTTGCACACAGCTAGAAAATACTTCTCAGCTTCCCTTACTGATATTTGTGGCCATGTGACTGATTTTCAATTAGTGAAATATTAATGGACATTATGTGTGGCTTTAGACGTTATACCAGGCTTGCCCATAATTGACCATGTATAACCCTCCATGTTCTTTCCCATTTCGCCACTTGACACAAATTAAATATTGGGGAATACTCATTCTGGATTTTCTATGAGAGATAAATAAAATTCTTTTTGCTGGAGATATGATTATGCTTTGGTTTGTTACAACAGCTACACTTCTTCAAATACTATAATCCCAAAGAGAAAAAACAGAAATCTCTTTCTGGAGTTCCTTGAGCTATCTTATCCCTTCTCTTTAAGAGACTTGGCTGTTAAGAAGTCTATATTTTTTATGAAGTGCTCAACTAAGCACAAAACATATTCTATTGATTGCAGTCCTAAGAATCTTAACTGAAAAAGTCCAGATAAGGAAAGAATGAGCCTGACAAAGTTGACATAGAGAAGTGGGAAGTTTCAAAACTATTTAGCTGAATTTGATTACACGTGTGGTGTGAGAGAAGGAAGAGTTGAGGGTAACTACCAGGTTTCTAGCTTGAGTAACTGGGTGTTGACAACTCAGTGACTATAAGGGGCTTTTCAAATAGTGAGTTAAAAATGTCTTTGATGTGTCAACATGGAGATATTTAGAGGCAGTTGAAAAGAAGAATCATATGACAGTTAATTTTATGTGTCAACTTGATTGGGCTAAAGGATGCCCAGATATAGCTGGAAAAATATTATTTCTGGGCATTTCTGTGAAGATCTTTTCAAAAGAGATTAGTATTTGAATAAGTAGACTGAGTAAAGAAAACCCATCCTCACCAGTATGGGCAGGCATCATCTAGTCTGTTGCGGACCAAGATAGAACAAAAAGGCAGAGGGAGAGCAATTTTTTTTCTCTTTCCTGGCACCAGGACATTCATCTTCTCTACCTTTGAAGTCCAGTACTTATACTATCAGCTCTCCTAGTCCTCGGGTCTTTAGACTGAATTACAATACCAGCATTCCTGGTTCTCCAGCTTGCAGACTACATATAAGACTTCTCAGTCTCCATAACTGTGCAAGTAAATTCCCATAATAAATTTTCTCTCATGTATTTATATGTTTCCCATTGCTTCTGCCTCTCTAAAGACCGCTGAATAATACAAGTTTGTTGTCTAGGAGAAAAGACTGGGCTAAAGATGTCAGAGTCAAGAAAGCAAGAGTTAGTTAAACCAGTGAGTAGTCCCTCTCAGGATAAACTTGTAGAATTAGAAAAACAAGGGGCAAAAGTAGCTTTTTGGATTTACCTATATTTAAGGGGCAGAAAAAGCACCCACAAAAGAGAAGACAAACTTACCCTTAAAAAGGTAAATTAAATTGGTTTATGGTAAACATCAGGAAAGAAGATGTCATAATAAATTTAAAGGGAATAAAGGCAATGAAAATGGGAATATAAGAGAATGAAGGCAAAAGGGACCACAAGGCAGTCCCTTCCAAGGGGAAGATGATCAAACAGAAAAAGTAAGAGAGGCAACATGAGCAAAGAATTCACATGGAATGAGATGGAATTTTCTCAAAAAGAGAAAAGAAAACAACATGTAAAAATTTCACAGAATGGAGGTGTAAGTCAAGTGAATATCATGGATAGCAGGTGTGAATCATAGCCAATGGATAAACAGTAAAATAAATAAATAAATAAAAATGTCCACTGCCTTCTAGGATTCCATATGGATATAATTCACTCATTTATTGATATAATTTACCTTATATATGATCAGCAATCTTTAAATGAAGTTGTTCTACTATTAATCAGTTTTCTGGAAATTCTTCAAATGTAGAAAACTATCTCTTTAAAAATTAACTACTATTTACTGTGTATTAACTCTGCTAAGCATGTTATTATCCATGTATCAGTTTCTATAATCCTCACAATTTGAAGAGGTAGAGACTATTACTAATACCGATTTAGAAAATAGTGGTTCATGGACTGGGCTTAGGTCTGATTTACTGAAAATTTCACAAACTACTTTATGTTGTCCTTTTATGGCAGGTCTCAAAAAATGTTCTTCCGTTCCCCCATAGTGTATTATTAATATCACTAACACATTGTACCATTAGCCTTTGAAGTTAGAATGATTATTTAAGTGTGTGCTTGAATAAAACAATCAAAGATATTCAAAGATGAAATAATCAAAGATATAAACACAATTGCTCTGCTGAAATGGTTCTTTATTCATTGTTCTGAGCTTCTCATTAGCAGATTATTTCATCCATTTACATTAGGTTCCTGATTTTGTAAACTTTCCAGATGCAAATGTGCAAATTTATATACATGTTTCAAAAAATAAGCAAGATTGATCTAGTTACCCAGGAAATTTTGGATGAGTATACAATTATATAGTTAACAGAGACTGGATCCAAAGTCAATCCAAATAGCCCATATCACAAATATGCAGTAAAGCTTCACTAAAGATACTGTGTGCATCAAATTCACTGTTTGCTCTCATATGCATACTTAGTGTGTTCTAAGATCTATAATTGTTTCTCAACAGCAAGAACAGCAAAATCTGGTGTGTCATGGAATACTTATGGCTTATGAAGAAAATGTTCTTTCTTAACATTGACAAAAAGAGCAAATTTATAACTTCAGTTCACATAAATTCAATTTGTCTTTAGTCTTTTCAAACTATTGTCCCAGAAATTTCACACTCTGGAAATACTGACAAATTACTTTTTGTTAACATCTTTCTAATTATGAAATTAATAATCTTCTGATAGATGTGATTCTAAGAGAAATTACTGATATTTCATTTATTTATGCTTAATAAATTTGTGCTTTGTGCTGTTCTAAGAGCCATGTGACCTCAAACATGGTACTGAAGCTTTATGCAATTTTTTCTACTAGCTAAACTGGGAACTTTTACTGGCTACAGAATAAGTAACTTTTACGGGCTAGAATAAGTAGTTATTCTATACTTAAAATATAGTTTTATAAAGCATGATACTTAGTACTTACTTAGTACTTTCTGAGTATTAACTCTCCTAAGTATATATCATTTTCTATAATCCTCACAATTTGAAGAGGTACAGACTATTACTAATGCTAATTGAGAAAATGTGCCTCAGGGACTGGGCTTAGGTCTGATTTACTGCAAATTCCACAGAAAATTCTATATTGTTACTCTATGTTGTTGTTTATTCTACACTTAAAATATTTTACATTAAGGCTTATAAAGGCTTAAGTATAGAATAAATGATGTAGCAAATATTTTACGTATAGAACAAATGATGTAACAAAAGAATTTATCTGAGTAACTGAGTAATTTTCATGCAATAGGCACTCCATTTACATTAGTTAGTGCTCTTTACCCTTTGATTGGTCTCTCTCATTCTCTCAAAACATATATACATATATATATATAAAATTATATATATAGAGAGAGAGAGAGACAGAGAGAAAAATATATCAATGTAAATACTCTTGATATTGACTATTACATATTTACAGGTCATATTTTTTTAAATGTTATCTATACTTTAAAATCTTAGAGTTATATAATAGACCATTTAAGCTGATAATCAATTTGAACACATTATTTCATTTAAGAAGACTAAATATTTTGCATGCATTTTAAGATTACTGTTGTTTAAAAGCCTATCCTTGGGCATTCATTTATTTGCTCATACATTTCATCAATTTATATTTATCTGGTGCTTACTATGTGTCTGGCATTGTGATAGACACTGTAGAAGATAGAAAAATTAATTTGACAGAGTGTCTTCCTATAAGCAATATAAAATATAAGATAGAGGAGTTATACATTTTATACAAAATATGCTCATGATTCTAAGATGGAAAATGAAAACTGCTATAAAATAAAAATATCACAAAATCAAAATGCTGTAGGAGCTCAGAGGAAGCATACTTACTATGCAAAGCTGTAGAGACCTTAGCAGTTATTTTGAAAGAGTTCAAGTTTGAGATATAATTTGAAGGGTGACTAGAAATTTTTAGGGCAATGATAAGATATGGGGTATCATCCTGTTTATCTACATTTGAATGGAAAATTACAGTGCCTGAAATTTTAACTCAAGTAAATGATTTAGGGATCTTTTCTCCCACATTTCAGTAACTCAAATTCAAGGAGAGTAGAAAATCTGAGTCAAAAATTATAAAACACCAAAAAAAAACCAAAACCCTAAAATTCCATTTCTGAGTTAATAAGGGTCTCTGAAATATGAGATGTAGGTAATTCATGTATCATTGCTTGGAATGGCATATGTCTCAACACTGTAGCCAGGAAATACAACTGAAGGCAAATAGAACTACTTTATTCATTCTGTAGAAATGCATTTGCTGCTGGTAAAATGATAGACATATACCAGTTTTCCCACATACCTGTTAATATTTTGGAGTGGGACTGTTGTCCCTTTTACACATAGGAAGGTCAGGTCCCTGGTCTTTTATAGCATCTACACTGAAACTGAATCCATTATACATTATGTTCGCCAAAGGACAGTATCTGAGACAGAGGCTGGCCAGATGGGCCACATGCAATATATCCCTTTCCATCTCTCTGCACCGGTGGGAGGCCTCCAAGAGGTGGCTGCACTGTACTTCCAATTATGGATGGTGTGGGTGGACTGCCATTAATGGGGAAACTTTTCGTTTCAAGTCCTGGACAGAACCAGCCTGAGGATATGGCAAATTGGATCACTACCCCAGGAGACTCCATCCATTAGAGCATGTGAGAGAAAGAATCAAATGCTTTCTCTAGCAGCTGGCCTCTAAAATATGCTGTAAGTCAGCATTTTTATAATGATTATCATTATTGTGGAACACTGCATCTTTGCCCTTTCCATTTGGTTTCACAGTTCAGTCATGCTTCTTGTTGAGTTCTTTTCATAATTCTTGCCTGCAGCAAATTCACCTGCTTGATGCTGTTTTTTAACAATAATGCAGTAGAGTCCATTTATTAGCTATTGACGTTTGTTTTAAAAACACATGACCAATTTTATAAAGTTCAGGTATTATATAGATCTTAAAAACAAAATGTTTAATAAAAAATACAGAATAATACATACAATTTATGTATTGTCAGGGATTTTTCAAAACCTGAAAAAAAATCTATGTTATTTATGGTCACCTAAGTAAAATTAGCTTAGAAGGAAGACCAGACACAGTGAACATTTTTTCAAGAAGTGACACAGGAACTGAACAGGAAAACTGAAGGAATTTACAGGGCTTTTGAAGGAGGCAGGAGGCTGCAGCCTACACCATTAGTTAGGTGAAGGACTGTGAGTCCCCAGAGTGTGAAATGGGAAGAGACTGACTGCCTCCAGGATATACACCTCCATTGGGGACCCTGAAAGTCCAGGCCACAGGGGAAGACTTTAACCCTACCTAGTACAGAAACTGACTTGGGGAGGATCATGGAATATAAAACTAGGAGCAGCAGCAGGAAGATCCTTGTATGCACTCCCAGTTTTCAGCACAAACTGAGGGAAGTCATTGCTTATTGTTCCTCAAAGGGAGCCCTGTGGATGACATCCAAAAAGTTCAGGCAGTGAACACAAGATGAAAGAGGCCTCCAGCCTAATTTTGAATGGGGACAAACTCCCTTGACCAGGGCCAGGACAGGGAAGAGTGAAAAGCAGGCTGCAGCCAGAAGTTCAGGAGCCATGAGTGCAGGAGCCCAGTGCCCAGCTTTGCAGTGGATGGAAAGGTGCATGGCCTGAAAGCCACAGTTGCTGTATCTATGGGAAAAGCTTATGACTTAGGGCAGATGAGAATTCTGAGTGCAGGCTGACTGGAACATAGTCCACTGCTGCCAGGAAAACACTGGGAGTGAATCTGGCTCACCAAGTATGTGGGATCTGTGTGGGGCTAACTGCTGCCTGTGTGGGGTTCACTTTCTGCATGAAGCAGAGTGGAGCAGAGGCAGCAACAGTCCCCTCTGGAACACCAACCCAGTGGCCTGAGAACTGCTCCCATTCCTCGACACCCAAAGGGTCTGCTACTTGCTTTGTACATGGAGACTCAGAGTGCAAACCCACCTGACACTACCCCCACAGGGCTTTGCCCATCCCAGCGCTGGTAGCTTAACACAAAGGACAGAAACTCTTAGGAACTATATGGTCCCACCCATTGTCTGAGAAACCATAGTATCCACCCTTGGAAACGTAAGGCAAGCAAAAATCCCACTCCTACTGCTGCAGCTGGTGCTGTTTCGCAAATCTCACCTCCTGGCTGGAGGCCAACCAACCTAACACAGTCCATTATTAACACAGTCCATATCCTCATAGAATAACACTGTACCTAGGAAGGAGCATGATCTCAGCTATTGCCACTGCCTGCACCACTCTGGCTAACCAGGAGGTCCTGAGTCTGTCCACATGACTGGTTCATTACTACTCTAACCAGGTTCGAGAAAGTCAACACACTAGAGCTATCAATAACCAAGGAATCTCAAAGAGTCTATGTCACTCCCCTGTCACCTCCATTAGAGTTGGTCCTGCTACCCACTGCTGGGAGACTTGAGGACAAGTCACATCACCAGCTGCTTTGCAGTCATTCCCTAATACAAGCCTGGAATGTGGCAACTTCACTGGGCAGCTAGATCCAGAGAAGCAACAATACTCACAGTAGTCTGGCTTTCAGGGACTCCAACTCCTAGGGGAAGTGAGAGTGTGTGTACTACAACAAGGAAGCACCCAGTGGGATAGAAAAAAATCTGGACAGTAGACCTTAAGTGCCAGATCTATCCACTTGTGGGAAGTTTCTTTCAACATAGGCACAGTTGCAGTGCTGGGCACAATAGGGAAAGTCTTCAGCTCTAGCCTAACAGTCAGACAGCCCTGGTGTGCCTTAAGGGTCTTAGAGAAGGGGACCTCTTGTCCATCACTGCAGACACAGTTGGAGCTCCTCCCATGGGAGTATGGCCTGGGTGCAACTACAGACAGTCTTTCTTGAACAGATCAAGGTGACTACATCCACGCAGGAGGAGCACCCTCCAGGTTCAGGCTTGCATGAGAGACAGAGTCACAATTCCACCTCATTTGGAACATCAACATTCCTACAGATGAAAAGAGGTGCCTGACTGATCTGATTAGCTGAAGCACTGGGAATGGAATGCGTCTGCGAGCTGGATAACTTTCTTGCTGACCTGGAAGGGGAGCCGAGGTGACTCCAACCTTTCCCCCTAAGAAGCCCTTAGTGCAACTCACTGAGAGCTCCTCCAGCCACCTCTGTCAAGGCTGGGACCTCTGCCTACCATTGGGTATTGCATTTACTCACCTGCTTTAGCCAAAACTGATTCCTACCCAGGGACACCTCCCCTACTGGCCTGAAGCCTGAACCATCAAACCAGTAAATAAGATATCGAGAGAAAATAAATTTTAAAAATGCATGCCATAGGGGAAGGATATAAGCTTTAAGATACCTCTACCATCACAACCCCATAAAAGACAGTGAACTTGCTCACACACTGAGCACATTACTTCTACAACCAGCACATGAGAAAGTCATCCTACGTTCTTCTGTGACCAAGGAACTCTTACAGAGTCTTCACATGTGAAAGCACCAAGAACCAAATTTGGTTATGATTAACTGTAAACATTAAAGTCACATCTTTAAGGGGAAAAAAGAAATTAAAAAACAAAAAAGAAACATGGTCAAATCAAACATAAATTCAAGAACAATGATAAGAAATAGTTTACCCAGCAGTCCCCAACCTTTCTGGAATGAAGAACCAGTTTTATGGAAGACAATTTTTCCACAAACTAATTGGAGTGAAATGGTTTGGGGATGATTCAAGCACATTGTATTTATTATGCACTTTATTTCTATTACTATCACTTTGTAATATTGTATTAATCCATTATCATTCTGCTATAAAGAAATACCTGAAACTGGGTAATTTATAAAAGAAAGAAGTTTGACTCACAGTTCTGCATGGCTGGGGAAGCCTCGGAAAACTTACAGTCATGGAGGAAGGGGAAGCAGGCATGTCTCACATCATGGTAGGAGAGAGAGAGAAGCAGAAACTACCACTTATAAAACCATCAGATCTCATGAGAACTCACTCACTATCATGAGAACAGTATGGGGGAACCACCCCCATGATCCAATCACCTCCCACCACCTCCCTTCTTTGACATATGGGGATTACAATTCAAGATAAGATTTGGGTGGGGACACAACAGACAAACCATATCATTCTACCCCAGCCCCTCCCAAATCTCATGTGCTCACATTTCAAAACACCATCATGCCTTCCCAACCCCCCAAATTCTTAACTCATTCTAGCATTAACCCAAAAGTCCAAGTCCAAAGTCTCATCTGAGACATAGCAAGTCCCTTCCGCCTATGAGCCTGTAAAATCCAAAGCAAGTTAGTTCTTTCCAAAATACAATGGGAGTATAGGCATTGGATAAATTATCCCATTCCAAATGGGAGAAATTAGTCAAAACAAAAAGCTACTGGCCCCATGCAAGTCCAAAAGTCAACAGGACAGCAATTAAATCTTAAAGGTCCAAAATAATCTCCTTTGACTCCATATGTCACATCCTGAGCATGCTGATGCAAGGAGTGAGCTCCCATGGCCTTGGACAGCTCTGTCACTGGCTGGCATTGAGTGTTTGTGACTTTTCCAGGGGCAGGGTACAAGCTGTCAGTGGATCTACCCTGGGGTCTGGAGGATGGTTGACCTCTTCTCACAGCTCCACTAGGCAGTGCCTCAGTGGGGACTCTCTGTGGGGGCTCCAGTTCCACATTTTCCTTCCTCACTGCCCTAGCAAATGTTTTCCATGAGGGCTCTGCCCCTGCAGCAAAATTCTGCCTCTGAAATCTTGGCGGAAGTTCCCAAACCTCAATTCTTGACTTCTGTGCACCCACAGGCCCAACACCACATGGCAGCTGCCAAGGCTTGGGGCTTGCACCCTCTGAAACAACAGCCCAAGCTGTATCTTTAAACCTTTTAGACATGGCTGGGCTGAAGTGGCTGGGAGGCAGAGCTCCATGTCCCAAGGCTGCACAGAGCAGTGGGGGCCCTGGGCCCACAAAATCATTTTTTTCTCTTAGGCCTCCAGGCCTGTCATGAGAGGGACTGTGTGAAGACCTCTGACATGCCCTGGAGACATTTTCCCCTTGTCTTGGTGATTAACATTCAGCTCCTTGTTACTTATGCAAATTTCTGCAATCAGCTTGAATTCCTCCCCAGAAAGTGAGTTATTCTTCTGTACCGCAAGGTCAGGCTGCAAATTTTCCAAACATTTATACTCTGCTTCTTCTTGGATGCTTTACCACTTAGAAATTTCTTCTGCCAGATACCCTAAAGCATCTTCCTCAAGTTCAAAGTTCCACAGAGCTCTAGGTAGGGGCAAAATGCTTCCAGTCTCTTTGTTAAAGCATAGCAAGAGTGACCTTTGTTCCAGTTCCCAAGAAGTTCCTCATCTCCATCTGAGACCATCTCAGGCTGAACTTCATTTTCCACATCATTATCAGCATTTTGGTCAAAACCATTTAACAAGTCTCTTGGAAGTTCCAAACTTTTCCACATCTTCCTGTCTTCTTCTGGGCCCTCCAAACTGTTCCAACCTCTGCTCATTACCAGTTCCAAAGTCAATTCCACATTTTCAAGTATTTCTATGGCAGTGTCCCACAATCTGTGGTACCAATTTACTGTATTAGTCCGTTCCCATATTGCTATAATGAAATACCCAAGACTGGGAAATTTATAAAGGAAAAAGGTTTAATTGACTCACAGTTCTACATGGCTGGGGAGACCTCAGGAAATTTACAATCATGGCAAAAGGGGAAGCAGGCATCTTACATGGTGTCAGGTGAGAGAGGGGAGCAGAAACCACCACTTATAAAACTGTCAAATCTCATGAGAACTCACTCACTATCATGAGAACAGCAGGAGGGACGGTTCCCATGATCCAATCACCTCCCACTGGGTTCCACCCTTGACACATGGGGATTATAATTTGATGACATTTGGGTGGAGATACAGAGCCAAACCATATCAAATACATTATTAAATAAACAACTTACCATAATTAAGTATGTAATAGAATCAGTGGGATCCCTGAGCTTGATTTCCTGCTACTAGACAGTTCCATCTGGGGATGATGGGAGACAGTGACAAATCATCAGACATTAGATTCTCATAAGGAGTGTGCAACCTAGATCCCTCAAATGTGCAGTTCACAACAGGGTTTGCACTCCTACGAGAATATAATGCCACGACTGATCTGTCAGGAGGCAGTAATATGAGTGATAGAGATAGCAGATGAAGCTTCACTTGCTCACCCACCACTCACCTCCTGCTGTGTGGCCCAGTTCCTAACAGGTCACAGACTGGTAGTGATCTGTGAGCCAGAGGTTGGGGAACCCTGCTCTACCAAAATGATACAGAACCAGAAAAGTAACCCTGGTAGTATGACTAAACAGGGCTCTATAACACTCCCAAAGATCACACTAGCTCTCCAGCAATGGATTCAAATCAAGATGAAATCTTTGAAATACCAGATAAGGAGTTCAGCGGGTCAATTATTAAGCTACTCAAGGAAATACCAAAGAAAGGTGAAAACTATCATATAGGAATTTAAAAATCTGTTCAGGATATGAATGAAAAATTTTCTAGATAGATAAATATCACAAAGAAAAACTAATCAGGACTTCTGGAAATAAAAGACACATGTAGGGAATTATAAAATGCAATGGAAAGTTTTATCAATAGACTAGAACAAATAGAAGAAGGAATTTCAGCACCTGAAGACAAGACTTTTGAACTAAGCCAATCAGACAAAAATAAAGAAAAAATAATCAAAAAAAGAAAACAAAGTCTCCAAAATATGTGAGATTATGTAAAATGGCCAAACCTAAGAATAATTGGTGTTCCTGAGGGAGAAGAGAAAACAATAAGTCTGGAAAACTTATTTGAGGGAATAATTGAGGAAAACTTCCTTGACCTGGCTTAAGATCTAGATATCCAAATCCAAGAAGCTGAAAGAATTCCTGGGAAATGTATTGCAAATGGATTTTCACCAAGGCATACAGTCATCATGGTGTGTAAAGTCAACATAAAGGAAAGAATTTTAAGAGCAGTAGGACAAAAGCATCAGGTAACCTACAGCAGGATTCTCAGCAGAAATCTTATAGGCTAGAATGTATTGGGGTCCTATCTTCAACTTCCATAAACAAAATAACTGTCAGCCAAGAATTTTGTATCCCACAAAACTAAGTTTCATAAATGAAGGAGAAATAAGGTCATTTTCAGACAAACAAATGCCGAGGGAATTGTTCACTACCAAACCAGCACTACAGAAAATGCTAAAAGGAGTTCTAAATCTTGAAACAAAAGCCTGGTGTGTACCAAAATAGAACTTCTTGAAAGCTTAAAACTCATAGGGCTTATAAAACAATAACACAATGAGAAAAAAACTACCTAGGTAACAATTAACATGATAAAGAGAACAGTACTTCACATCTCAATATTAACATTGAATATAAATGGCCTAAATGCCCCACTTAAAACAGTGGTCCCAAACTTTTTGACAACACATTTAATAGAAGAAATATTTTTTAGGGACTTAGGGTATTGGGATGGTTTCAGGATGAAACTGTTCCACCTCAGATCATCAGTCATTAGATTCTCATAAGGAGTGTGCAACCAGATGCCTTGCATGCACAGTTCACAATAGGCTTTGTGCTCCTATGAGAAATTAATGCCATTGCTGATCTGACAGGAGGTGAGGCTCAGGCAGTAATGCTTACTCACCAACCACTCACCTCCTGATGTGTGGTCTGGTTCCTAACAGGCCATGGACTAGCACTGGTTCATGACCCAGGGGTTGGGGACCTCTGACTTAAAAAATACCAAATGGCAGAACGAATTGAAAAAAATCACAAACCTAATATCTGCTGTCTTCAAGAGACTCACCGAACACAACAGAATTCATATAAAGTTAAGGTAAAAGGGTGAAAAAAGATACTCCACACAAATGGAAACCAAAAGCAAGCAGGAGCAGCTATTTTTATATCAGAAAAAAAAATAGACTTCAAAGCAATAACAGTAAAAAAAGGCAAATATGGTCACTATATAATGATAAAAGATCAACCCAACAAGAAGATATTACAATCCTAAATTTATATGCACCTATATGCTGGTGCTCTCATATTCATTGAACAATTACTACTATACCTAAGAAATGAGACAGCAACACAATGCTAGTGGGAAACTTCAATACACCACTGACAACAGTAGACAGATGTTCAAGATAGAAAGTCAACAAAGAAACAATGGTCTTAAATGATGCACTAGAACAAATGGACTTAACAGATATTTACATAACATTTCACCCAACAACTGCAGAATATACATTCTTCTTATAAGTACATGGAACATTCTCTGAGGTATACCATATGATAGACCACAAAACAAGTCTCAATAAATTTTAAAAAAATCAAAATTATATCAACTACCTTCTCAGACCACAGCAGAATAAAACTAGAAATCAACTCCAAAAGGAACCCTCAAAACTATACAAACGTGTGGAAATTTAAAAAAATCTACTCCTGAGTGATATTTAACAACAAAATTAAGATGGAAATTCAAAAAATCTTTGACTTGAGTGATAATAATAACACAAGTTATCAAAATTTCTGGGATACAGCAAAAGCAGTGCTATGAGGACAGTTTGTAGAACCAAATGCCTACATTAAAAACTCGGAAACAGCACAGATTGGCAACTTAATGTCAAAACTCAAGAACTATAGAAATGAAAACAAGTTACATCCAAAGCTAGAAAAAGAAAAGAAACAACAAAAGTCAGAGCACAACTAAATGAAATTCAGACAAAAAAAAAATGCGAAAGATCAATGAAACAAGAAGCTCATTCTTTGAAAAAACAACCAAATAGATAGATCATTAGCTACATTAACCAAGAAAAAAAGAGACAAGATCCAAATAAGCGCAATTAGAAATGAAACTGGAGACATTACAACTGACATCACAGAAATACAAAAGAAACAAATTCACACACCTACAAGGTACTCATTTTTGACAAAAGTGCCAAGAACATACACTAGGAAAAGACAATCTTTTCAATAAATGGTACAGGAAAAACTAGATAGCCACAGGAAAAAGAATAAAACTAGACCCCTATCTCTTCCCACATACAAAAGATCAAATAAAAATGGATGAAATACTTACATCTAAGACCTCAAACTATAAAACTACTAGAAGAAAACTTCAGGGAAATTTTCCAGGACGTTGGTCCAGGCAAAACTTTCTTGAGCAAGATCCTAATGAGCATAGGCAACTAAAGCAAAAATGGACAAATGGAATTACATCAAGTTGAAAACCTTCTGCACAGCAAAGGAGACAATCAACAAAGTGAAGAGACAACCCATACAATGGGAGAAAATATTTGTAAACTACCCATCTGACAAGGGATTAATAACCAGAATATATAAGGAGCTCAAGCAACTCTATAGGAAGAAAAGCTAACAAAAATGGGTAAAAGATTTGAATAGCCATTTCTCAAAAGGAGACATGCAAATGACAAATAGGCATATGAAAAGGTGCTTGCCATCATTGATAATCAGAAAAAAACTAAACTGAGATATCATCTTACCCCAATTAAAATGGCTTATATCCAAAAGACAGACAATAACAAATGCTTGTGAGGACGTGGAGAAAAGGCAACCCTCGTACACTGTTGGTAGGAATGTAAATTACTACGATCATTATGGATAGCAATTTGAATGCTCCTCAAAAAACTAAAAATAGAGCTACTGTATAATCCAGCAATTCCACTGGTGGGAATAAGGGAAATCAATATATCAAAGAGATATCTACGCTCACATGTTTGTTGCAGTACTGTTTATAATAGCCATAATTTGGAAGCAACCTAAGTGTCCGTCACCAGATGAATGGATAAAGAAAATGTACTACTTATACAATAGAGTAGTATTCAGCCATAAAATAGAATAAGATGCAGTAGTTTGCAACAATATGGATGGAACTGTAGATTGTTATGTTAAGAGAAATAAACCAGGCACAGAAAGACAAACATCACATATTCTCACTTATTTGTGTTATCTAAAAATCAAAACAATTAAACACATGGAGATAGAGAGTAGAAGGACGGTTACCAGAGGCTGGAAAGGGTAGTGGGCAGGAGGGGTGGGGACTGGGGATTGAGGAAGGTGAGGATGCTTAATAGGTACCAAAAAAATGGTTAGAAGGATGAATAAGACCCAGTATTTGATAGCTCAACAAGGTGACTACACTGAATAATAATTGTGCATTTTAAAATAACTAAAACAGTATAACTGGGGCCGGGTGTGGTGGCTCACACCTGTAATTCCAGCACTTTGGGAGGCCTACTCGGGTGAATCATCTGAGTCAGGAGTTCGAGACCAGCCAGCCTGACCAACATGGTGAAACTCCATCTCTACTAGAAATACAAAATTAGCCAGGCATGGTGGTGCATACCTGTAAGCCCAGATACTTGGGAGGTTGAGGCAGAAGAATTGCTTGAACCTGGAAGGCACCAGTTGCAGTGAGCTGACAGCATGCTATTGCACTCCAGCCTGGGCAACGAGAGCAAAACTCTATCTCAAAAAAAAAACCAAAAAACAAATTGTACAATTGAATTGTTTGTAACACAATGGATAAATACTTTAGGGCTTCAATGCACCATTTTCCATAATGTGATTATTAAACAACACATGTCTGTATCAAAACATCTCATGTACCCCATAAAATAGGTATACCTACCATGTACCCACAAAAAAAATAAAGTATTTTTTAAAAAGAAACACAAAAGATCATTCAAGACTACTATGAGCACTTTTGTGTGCACAAACTAGAAAACCTAGAAGAAATAGATAAATTCCTGGACATACAACGCTCTTAGATTAAAGCAGGAAGTAATAGAAACCCTGAATAGACCAATAACAAGCAGCAAGATTGAATGTGCAATTTAAAAATTTTCAACAACAACAACAACAACAAAAAGCTCAGGACCAGATGGAGTCATGGCTGAAATCGATCAGACATTCAGTGAAGATTTGATACCAATCCTACTGAAACTATTCCAAAAGATTGAGAAAGAGGGACTCCTTTCTAAATCATTCTATGAAGCCAGTATCACCCTGATAACAACACCAGGAAAGGATGCTACACAAAAGAGAAAACTACAGATCAATTTTCCTAATGAATGTAGATGTAAAAATTCTCAACAAAATACTCTCTAACTGAGTCCAACAGCACATCAAAAAAATAATACATCATGATCAAGTGGGTTTCATCCCAGGAATGCAGGGATGAATACATGCAAGAATATATGCAAGTCAATAAATGAATCTGATACATCACATAAACATAATTTTTTAAAAATCATATGATTATCTCAATAGATGCAGAAAAAGCATTTGACAAAATCTAGCATCCATTTATGATAAAAATTTTCAACAAACTAGGCATAGAAGAGACCTACCTTAAAATAATAAAGAATGTATGACAAACTTAGAGCCAACATCATACCAAGTGGGGAAAAGTTGAAAGCATTCCCCCTGAGAACAGTAACAAGACAAGGGTGCCAACTGTCACAACTCCTATTCAACATAGTTCTGGAAGTCATAGCCAGAGCAATTAGGCAAGAGAAGGAATTAAAGGAATTTTTTCCCAATGGAAAAGAAGAAGTCAAATTATTACTGTTTACAGATGAGATGATCGTATACTTAGAAAATCCTAAAGACTCCTCCAAAAGACTCCTAGATTTGCTAAACAAATTCAGTAAAGTCTCAGGTTATGTAATCAATGTACACATATCAGTAGCACTTCTGTACACCAACAACAACCAACCTGAGAATCAAATCAAGAACTCAACCCCTTTTATAACACCTGCAGAAAAAAAAAAACTAGAAATACGCTTAACCAGGGAGGTCAAAGATCTGTACAAGGAGAACTACAAAACACTGCTGAAATAAATTATAGATGACATAAACAAATGGAAATGTACCCATGCTCATGAATTGGAAGAATCAATATTGTGAAAATGACCGTACTACCCAAAGCAATCTACAGAGTCAATGCAATTCCCATCAAAATACCAACATCATTTTTCATAGAATTAGGAGAAACAATCATAAAATTTATATGGAACCAAAAAAGAACCCGAATAGCCAAAGCAATCCTAAGCAAAAAGAACAAATCTGGAGGCATCACATTACTGGACTTTAAATTATACTACAAGGCTATAGTTACCAAAACAGCATGGTACTGACATGAAAGTAGGTACATAAACCAATGGAACAGAATAGAGAGAACCTGAAATAAAGCCAAATACTTGCAGCTAACTGATCTTTGACAAAGTGTAGAAAAAACATAAATTGGGGAATGACATGCTATTTAATGAACGATACCAGGAAAACTGGCAAGCCACATATAGAAGAATGAAATTAGATCCCCACCTCTCACCGTACACAAAATTCAACTCAAGATGGATCAAAGACTTATATATAAGACCCAAAACTATAAAAATTCTAGAAAACAATATTTAAAAAACTTCTAGACATTGGCCTAGGCAAAGAATTAATGACTAAGACTCTAAAAGTAAATGCAACAAAAAAATAATAAATGGGACTTAATTAAACTAAAAACCTTCTGCTCAGCAAAAGAAATAATCAGCAGAGTAAACAGACAACACACAGAATGGGAGAAAATACTTGCAAACTATGCATCTGACACAGGCCTGATATCCGGAATTTACAAGGAACTAAAATCAGCAAGACAAAAACAAATAATCACATAAAAAAGTGGGCAAAGGACGTTAATAGACATTTCTCAAAAGAAGATATACAAATGGGCAACAAACATATGAAACAATTCTTAGCATCACTAATCATCAGGGAAATGTAAATTAAAGCCACAATGAGATACCACCTTACTGCTGCAAGAATGGCCTTAATTCGAAAGTCAAAAAAACAGTAGATGTTGGCATGGATGTGGAGAAAAGGGAACGCTTACATACTGTTGGTGGGAATGTAAATTAGTATAACCTCTATGGAAAACACTATAGAGATTCCTTAAAGAGCTAAAAGTAGATCTACCATTTGACCCAGCAACCTCACTACTGGTTATCTACCCAGGGGAAAAGAAGTCACCATATGAAAAAGACACTTGCACATACATGTTTATAGCAGCAAAATTCACAATTACAAACATGTGGAACCAACCTAAGTGCCCATCAACTAATGAGTGGACAAAGAAAATGCATATACACAATGGAATACTACTCAGTCATTAAAAGGGAAAAATAATGTCTTTTTCAGCAACATGGATGGAGCTGGAACCATTATTTTAAGTGACACAGGAGTACAAAGCGAAAAACTCAATGTTGTCACTTATATGTGAGAGCCAAGCTATAAGTACACAAAGGTATACAGAATGGTCTTTAGAGGTTCAGAAGGAGCAGGGTGGGAGCAACTAGGAATAAAACACTACACATTAGGTACAATGTACACTACTTGGGTGACAGGTGCAATAAAATCTCAGAATTCACCATTATATAATTCACCCATGTCACATAAAAACCACTTGTATCCCAAAAGCTATTGAAATAAAAACTTTTTTAAAAAGAAAGAATGCTATTGTATTTTTGACAGTGGTTGTCGGAAGATAGAGGGGTGGGGAAACAAAGGGAAATTTGCAAATAGGTGATTAATAAATTTCCAACATTATATATATATATGTATATAAATTTAAAGTGTTACATTTTATTTAAAGATATGAAGCAAATACAGCATAATGTTAACAATTGCTAATTATGGTGGAGAGTAGTTAAGTATGTCTTACGTTCTTATGCTTTTCTATAATTTTAATGTGTCCAATAAATATTAATTTAAAAAAATAGTTGAGGTGTTGGTAGTTGAAGACTGTTCCCTAAACAGCAATAGTGTACTTTTGCTGGACTTAGTTGTTCCCCTTTGCTTAACTATCAAAAACAATATGCTACAAATGGCAGAGATGTGCAACAAGCTCTGTGAAAGTGGTCAAGTTATTTAACAGAAATAATAAAGCATTTTGAATTTGCATATGAAGACCAGGAAACATGCTCAAAGTATCGAAGAAAAAGCAGTTATTTAGCCCAAATGTAGCCTTTCTATGATCATACATACTATGCCTACTATATGAACAACATTAAATTTGTATATAGACGTCACCATGAACATCCTATTTTTCTGAGGTCTGAATAAAGAGTAGGTACAGTACAAGAAACATATTAAAACATTTGGTGGGGAAGAGGTGTACAAGGGTTGTTAAAGGAGTGTTTTAAGTTTTGGACAGAATTCCACTTCCTATTCCACCAAATCAAAGCTTTTATCAAATAAAATGAATGCAACAGAACTCTGGATTATGTTTAGGGATTCTGAAATAAAGAGTCTCACAAAAACAGAAAAACAGACAGATTTATGAGTCAGTAGCTCAGTGATGTATTTCATTGTCATTCCTGAGAGGTCAGGTGTTTAGAAACTTAACAACTTCCATAAAAATCTAAGTAGAAAAAATACTACAAGTCACTATCTTCAGACACAAAGTACTAATTTTGATTTTTAAAAAGAGGATGATTTGGTGGAACAGAGCACAAACAGTGTATCCTGGGGCAAATTTACTGCTTAGAAGACCCTGAGAATCACTGACAGGACCATCTATTCTATCCCTCTCATTAGTAGTGGCTGTCATGTATGGCAAACTGGCTTTAAATTCAGGTCCCAGGCTGATCCCAACATAGACTACATCGTGGGGGTGGATGGGAAGATCTGCTCCTTTCTTGCTGCGTTATTTTCTTCTCAATGCCTTCTGCCCTCACGTTAGGGATTTTCAAAGCTTTCTATCTTCCACCAAGTAGGGATTCTCAAAGTTTTCTATCTTCCCCCAAATACCAGAAAAGAGCTGAGCATGCAGTGTTGAAGACTTGATAATTTATTGATCCAGGACTATTTGCATTTAGAAGGAAGAACTGATATCTTCTCTCCTCTGCTCTAACAAATATACCTGAGACACAGACCTCTGGAAAGAGACCACTGGCCTGAGATGAGATGCAATCTACACCTGATCTTTAGACTAACTCCTATCCCTACAAGACCCAAGGTATATTCTTTTCCCCTCTGACTTAGATCACCATGATGTCTCGATGCTGAATGGCAGCATAGTGTGGTGGTGAAGAGCTCAGACTCAAAACCAGATCGTCTGAGTTTGTAATGTGAACTCCATCAATAATTGCCTGGTGACCCTTGGAAATAATTAAATTTCTCGGTCACTATTTCCTTAACACCATATATCTGAAGATAATGGTGCCTAACTGAAGTGAGTGACTATATATCATCCATTCAGCACAGTGCTAAACCATCAATATTGATGGCAAAGTGCTACCTCAGATTCTGAGTTAAATCTGATTATAGCACAAAACACCTCAGGAGACAATCACACAGGGGTCTTGTAAAGAATTCTTTCTCCCTAGTCCTGGAATTTGGTGATTCAAACTGCATGCTCTTCTTCTGCTGATTCTTCCTACCCAGATTCAGGAGCTAACACGCCAGAGTTCCTCAATTCCATTACTTTCTGCCCTCACCACATGTGTGTCGACCAAATGTTTATCCTCCTCATTCTACCTAACACTAGATCTGCTTGAATTCTGCCCTAGTGCTCCTGTAATTCCTGCAAGGCCCAAGTATTAGGGGCTGGGGTCCTGCAGTTAGCAAAACCTTGTGAATAAATATCAACTCCTTTCTGGTTCCCAAATGTCTTATGCTAAGTGAAGGCACCACTGCACGAACATATATCTAAAATGAAAATCTAATTGCACAAATCTGTGGGGGATGGATTTCTGACTCTTAAATATGCAATCTACAAGGCCATATATTCTGCCAGTAAATTATACATTTCTTGTCTTTTAATTCAACGAGGCTTTTGCATCGTTGACTCCTACTAATTCTCAAAATCAGAACCTCCCTGATTCTTAAAAGCACTTCCTCCCTGACTTCCTTTGGGTGTTTCCATAGCATTCTGCAAATATTCCATCATAGCCTCCATCATGAACCATGTAGAATGATACATACGATTTCACCTGAGCCCTTTTTCCTGGAAAACAGCAATAGGTAAAATAAATCCCCCCATGCTTTGTGTTCAGGAAAACAATTACTGCAAAGAACCCCCTTTCCCCAAATGAATTAGATAAGACTCCTGGAGATCTCACTTGCTTACCAAAGATGAGGCCAGAGACACTCTACACTCCTATTCTTTGGGTCTTAAATAAGAGCTCAACCGTTTGTCCACAATCATCAGTCAGAACAACATGCCCTCTAACTAGACTTGACCAAACTTTAGTCAGGATTGTCTTCTTCCTCCAGGCCCGTGAGCTTTGGCCTACCTTAGAGCTTTGGGATACAGAATAACCCTGCTTTAAAAGCCCCTGCAGAGAATTGCGGATCTTTGGGGAAACTATCAGCTTTGCAATCATCCCACCTCACTCCATTTCTCCACACCTCATACTTTCTTCTCTCTATGAAGGAAAGCCCTTTCTGCTGCCTGACATTTCAGATATTTTCTTCATTTTTTTTTTTTTTTTTTTTTTTGAGACGGAGTCTCACTCTGTCACCCAGGCTGGAGTGCAGTGGTGCGATCTCGGCTCACGGCAACCTCCGCCTCCTGGGTTCAAGCAATTCTCCTGCTTCAGGCTCCTGAGTAGCTGTCATAACAGGCGACCGCCACCATGCCTGGCTAATTTTTTTTTTTTTTTTTTTGGTAGAGGCGGGGTTTCACTGTGTTGCCCAGGCACTTCTAAAACTCCTGAGCTCAGACAATCCGCCTGCCTCCGTCTCCCAAAATGCTAGGATTACAGGCTTGAGCCACCACGCCCGGCCGACACTTCAGACCTTATAGTCAAAGGCCCCTCCCAATTGTTACAGTACCCCACTTTTTATAACAGTATACTCCTCCCCTTATTGAAATAATCGTTTGAATAAAGGCTCTTTTCATTTGATTACAGACTTGTGGGTTTTTTGGACATAACTTTTGATTTTAATAATCTGCTTTATTTTCTATATCCTTCACTAGATTATAAACTCTATGAGTGCAGGGACGATGTCTCTTTTATTCACAATTGCTTTATGAGACTCTTTCCCAATGCTGCAACATAGAGGTACTCAATAATTTATTTTTTACTGCAGAGTGTCTGGCTTTAACCTCGAAGATCTAATACTTTAATTCAATGGTATATTTTATATACTGAAAATCTATATTCTTGCTAAAGATCACAACTTGGAATAGCAATCAACTAGAGAAAGAATAACTTTAAAATGTCAAAATCATAGACCATGCATTATATGGTACCTTAATAAATCAAAGCTGTGAATAAAAATTACTTCTATAGCTAAAAATGAAAATAATTTTTGGCTAATTATGTATAAGAGGAACAGTAATTAAGCTCTCAAAAATGTTTCTACTAAGTACATCTATCGACATAGTGAGACGTTTGTTTCCCATGTAACAGAACTAGAAGGAGAAACTTGTGAAATGAAAGTAGTAATACGTGGCATGATCAAAGAGGCTTCCCACAGCATGTATGAAGTATATTAGGAGGTACATTTTAAATGTAACCTAAGATAAGATTATGTATTGCAAGTTCATATCCTTTGCCCACTTTTTGATGGGATTTTTCTTGTAAATTTGTTTGAGTTCTTTGTAGGTTCTGGATATTAGCCCTTTGTCAGATGAGTAGATTGCAAAAATTTTCTCCCATTCTGTAGGTTGCCTGTTCACTCTGATGGTAGTTTCTTTTGCTGTGCAGAAGCTCTTTAGTTTAATTAGATCCCATCTGTCAATTTTGGCTTTTGTTGCCATTGCTTTTGGTGTTTTAGACATGAAGTCCTTGCCCATGCCTATGTCCTGAATGGTATTACCTAGGTTTACTTCTAGGGTTTTTATGGTTTTAGGTCTAACATTTAAGTCTCTAATCCATCTTGAATTAATTTTTGTATAAGGTGTAAGGAAGGGATCCAGTTTCAACTTTCTACTTATGGCTAGTCAGTTTTCCCAGCACTATTTATTAAATAGGGAATCTTTTCCCCATTTCTTGCTTTTGTCAGGTTTGTCAAAGATCAGATGGTTGTAGATGTTTGGTATTATTTCTGAGGGCTCTATCCCTGATGAACATCCATGCAAAAATCCTCAATAAAATACTGGCAAACTGAATCCAGCAGCACATCAAAAAGCTTATCCACCGTGATCCAGTGGGCTTTATCCCTGGCATGCAAGGCTGCTTCAATATACACAAATCAATAAATATAAACAGAACCAAAGACAAAAACCACATGATTATCTCAATAGATGCAGAAAAGTCCTTTGACAAAATTCAACAGCCCTTCATGCTAAAAACTCTCAATAAATTCGGTATTGATGGAACATATTTCAAAATAATAAGAGCTATTTATGACAAACCCACAGCCAATATCATACTGAATAGGCAAAAACTGTAAGCATTCCCCTTGAAAACTGGCACAAGACAGGAATGCCCTCTCTCATCACTCCTATTCAACATAGTGTTGGAAGTTCTGGCCAGAGCAGTCAGGCAAGAGAAAGAAATAAAGGGTATTCAATTAGGAAAAGAGGAAGTCACATTGTCCCTATTTGCAGATGACATGGTTGTATATTTAGAAAACCCCATCATGTCAGCCCAAAATTTCCTTAAGCTGATAAACAACTTCAGCAAAGTCTCAGTATACAAAATCAACATGCAAAAATCACAAGCATTCTTATACACCAATAACAGACAAACAGAGAGCCAAATCATGAGTGAACTCCCATTCACAGTTGCTTCAGAGAATAAAATACTTAGGAATCCAACTTACAAGGAATGTGAAGGACCTCTTCAAGGAGAACTACAAACCACTGCTCAGTGAAATAAAAGAGGACACAAACAAATGGAAGAACATTCCATGGTCATGGATAGGAAGAATCAATATCATGAAAATGACCATACTGCCCAAGGTAATTTACAGATTCAGTGCCATTGCCATTAAGCTACCAATGGCTTTCTTCACAGAATTGGAAAAAATTACTTTAAAGTTCATATGGAACCAAAAAAGAACCCGCACTTGCAAGACAATCCTAAACCAAAAGAACAAAGCTGGAGGCATCACCCTTGACTTCAAACTATACTACAAGGCTACAGTAACCAAAATAGCATGGTACTGGTACCAAAACAGAGAGATAGACCAATGGAACAGAACGGAGGCCTCAGAAATACTACCACACATCTATACTCACCTTTGAAACAAGGCTGTGACTCTTATGAGACCCATATTCATGCAGGTCTGTTCTTTTGTCTGCATTTCCGTGACTTGATACTAGGCTTTATAATGTGTTCTACTTGCTTCACAGAGCCAGAGGAAATGAAAACTCAACGTCATAATAATTTGATGTCTCAAAACTATCCTCACCACTCCCTTTTTCCCTATATATACATACGGAATTCTTAGTAAGCAACATTTTAATCTCTGGCCAAGGTGACATTTGTCATTCCAGCACTCTCCAACAGATCAAATCAAAGGCAGCTCTCCTTCTTAGTGAATATCCTAATCAGGATTAGAAGTAGATAACTAAATGTAATGTAAAACTGTTGATATTTTTGAAGTGACAGCATAGGCATAAATACTACACAGTATTACTAATTGATTTTAGGTAGTACTCCTTCTCTGATAGAGTTGCAAAACAGAGACATGGGTAGGAAGAGTGAAAACAAATCCACCGCAAAATTAATCTAGGGGTTTTGATCTTAAAGTTTTGTTACCACTTGTGAAGATAAAAATAAGAGATGAAAAATCTTGGGGAAAATTGTTCCTTAAAAACCGACTTCTCTATCTGATCACTGGTGAATGATAAAGTTTGAACAACTTGCATTAAACCAGATTTGAAACCAGACAAAGCACAATTTTAGTAATTAAATTATAGCATAAACGACAAGAATTTGAAGAATCCACAAAGGAAAAAAAATTAAACACCATAGAAGGAATTCTTGTGCGGGGAGGGGGGGCGGGGAGTGATTGGTGAGGATAATTTTCCCTGAGACATCAAATTATCATGTCATTGACCTTCTATTTCTTCTGGCTCTGTGAAGTGAGTAGAACACATTATAAAGCCTAGTACTCACTCATGGAAATACGGACAAAAGAATAGACCTGCATGCATGTGGGTCTCATAAGATTTACAGCCTTATTTTAATGGTGAGTATACACAATAAGTAAAATCCAACACCCAACCCACACACACATATAACTTGTCTTGGCCTTGGTGGTAAGTGAAAAGCAAAACTAAAATCTTCAGTGAAACAATTTAAATCACAAGCTGGCCTTCATGGGAATTTTCTATACATGAGGTCAAAAATATTCAAGCTCATAAAGCACTTCTGGAATGGTAAAGACCTCTGAAACACTGCTGCTTTATAAAAGCAATGAGAACACTGGAATAAAATTGTCAAAATCAACTTCAATGAACTCTGGGAATTAATCAAAGACTTACAAAAAAATCCAAGGAGAAGTTATGGAGGAAAAAATGACTGAATTTCATTAACCACTCAACAAACTGAGCAGAGATTTCAATGGCTACACATGACAAAGGGTACAGACTTCACAGAATTAGTCTAGGAAATTCGGTGAATAAAGAAGCAGCAGCATCAGTAACAACAACAGTAAACAAGAACAAACCCTAATTGAGAGGGAGGGGAAGTTTTCTGATTTCTGGAATTGGCACATTGTATTATTTAAAATGCCCAATTTTCCACAAGAAATTTCAAGGACACAAGGAGATAAGACATGGCCCACACATAGAGAAAAAAAAGCAGTCAATAGAAACTGTCCTTGAAGAAGGTTAGATTTTGGACCTACCAGAAAAATATTTTCAATTAGCTACTATAAATATGTTCAAAAAGTAAAGTAAGCTGTGTCTAAAGAATCAAAGTATAAGAATAGTATTTCACTAAATATCCATCAAATGGGCAGAATTACAGCAGAGACTGAAATAGAAATCCTGAACTTAAAAAATAATTTAATGAAATAAAAGTTTACTAGGAAAGAACAATAGATGATAGATAGCAAAAGAAAGAATCAGTGAACTTGAAGATAGATAAATTGTGATTCTACACTCCAACCAGCAAAAGAGAAGAAACTGAAGAGCCTCAGAGACCTGTGCAACACCAGCAAATGTACTGACATGTACATAATCAAAGTTCCAGAAGAGGAAGCAGAGAAAAAGATAAAATATTTGATGATAATGGCCCAAAAATTTCCAAATTTGATGAAACAATATTAATCTATTCATACAAAAGCTCAACAAACTCCAACCAGGATAAACTCAAAGAGATGCACATCTAGACACATAGTGATCAAATTATCAAAAGACAAAGTTCCTTGGCATGCAAATATATTAAAATTTATCCCATTTTGAAAATGAAAATTTGACTCTCCTTTTCTTTCTACATATGGGCTCAGCTTTATACTCAAGTATGTAAACAAGTCCTGTTATCTTTGTCTAGTTGTCTTACAAGCATCTCAAACTCAACATGTTCAAGATCAAATGTGTATCTTTCCACTACCCTCTATCCACTTATTCCAATACCTATGTTCCCTGTGAATGTGGATGCACTCACCATCCAACTGCATGTGAACAACTTCTTTGTCCTACAGATTCTACTTCTAAATGTCAGTCATATTAGTTGTATCTCTTTTTCATAGTATTGCCTAAAAGCAGACTATCAACACTCCTCACCTGTACTTTTTTTATGGAGATCAAACTGACAACATCCTCTCCAGTTGCATTAGTTTGCTAAGACTGCCATAACAAAATACCACAGACTGTGACTGAAACAACAGAAATTCATTTTCTCACAGTTCTGAAGGCTAGAATTTGATCAAAATGTTGGCAGCGTAAATCTCTTAGGAGACCTCTGCCTTGGCTTGTATAGTAAATAGTCCCCTTCTCCCCTTATCTTCACATTGTCCCTCTTCTGTGCACACATGTCTGTGTCCAAATGTCCTTTCATATAAGGACACCACTCACATTGTGTTAAGGGCCACCCGAAAGGTCCTATTGAAACTATATAAGCTCTTTAAAGACTTCGTTTCCAAATAAAGTTACAGAGATGCTTGGGGTTAAGATTTCAAGAGTCAATTTGGGGGGACAAAATTCAGCCTATAACACCAGTTTTATTCACATGCAGGCTGAAAAAAGAAAGGGCACTGGACAGTAATTCAAATCCATATGCAGACATAAAGAGCATCAGTAGAGATAAATACATAGGGAAAAATAAAAGCAATGCAAATGCATTTTTTGTTTCTTCATTTTTTCTTCTGCTTGTTAAAAGTACACAGTGAAGGAGATATTAAATGTTGAATTAAACCACTAAAACAGTACTGAGGCCACGCGTGACAGCTCATGCCTGTAATCCCAACACTTTGAGAGGTCAAGGCGGGAGAACCACTTGAGCCCAAGAGTTTGAGACCAGCCAGGGCAACATAGTGAGACCCTGTCTCTCCAAAAAATACAAAAATTAGCCTGGTACAGTGGCTTGCACCAGTGGTCCCAGCTACTCAGGAGGCTGAAGTGCGAGGATCACGTGAGCCCAGGAGTCCAGGCTGTGGTGAGCTGTGATCACACCTCTGCAGTTCAGCCCAGGCAACAGAGCAAGACTCTGTCATTAAAAAATAAACATTAAAAAGTACTGTATTTTATAAGGAAAGAACTGGTATATAAATAAAAGAAATGAATCAACCTAGGATTTTTTAATAGATCAAATTCTTTCCTATATATAAATGCTCAATATCACAATGCAACTACTTATTGAAGCCTATTATGCAGCGTATGTTAAATATATGTAACTGCCACAATTTTGAGAGTGAAATGTGGATCAGAAATGTCTTCCTTAATGTTGACCAAAAAGATGAATTAAGAAACAAGTCACTTTCTTCCCACTTCTCACCCCACCATCTGTGGCAAATAGTGATTATCAACATAATAATTATATCAACTTCACAAAGAAGACAAGTAACTATGTTTTAATTCACAAATGTAATTAGACTTAGGAGTATGTGAATGGTTCTCTGTCTTGGGCAAGAGAGGAATGTCCATTTTTGAAAGAGACAGAAGAGGAATTTTGTCTAAGCTCTTACCAGAAGAGAGGAGCCTACCTTTTGAAATTGTGTCAATGACTCCTGAAGACATGGAGAAAATGTGACTTTTTGTCCACAGTCCCGAGTATGCTGTCAGATGTCCACAGAGTGTGCCATCAGGGGTCTACGTGTATCAAAAGGACCTGCTGAGAAGGTTGGTCCATTGTGTATCAAAAGCGCACACATGACACCTGATCCTGGCTTCATACAGAAGAAGAAATCCAAAGGCTAAAAGAAGGAATGAAATGCTGAAGGAAGGAAGTAATGGTCTAGACTGGACGATTTGGCAAAATAAAGCTCTTCTGCGTCCCAGGTGGGTGTCCTAGTTATAGTCAGATTTCATCCACAATACTTTATAGGGATCTCAAGAAGCAAAATGCGTTTCTTTGTGAAAAGAGTATACTTATGCAAATTATTCATCTCTGCATCTAAGGACTCGCTATTTAGGGAGAAAGAATGGCATCTACTTCACTGTGTATATCCAGACTGATTTATAGATAGGAGAAGGAGTGAATGTTAATAATAATTGATTCATTAGCGTGGTTGAAAACTTGATGTCAACTACTTTACTTGATTAAAGACAAAACACTTAGATTTATTTGCTAATTATTTCTTACAAAACAAGAATAATTTTCACACAAAAGATAAGCTCATCCTGATGTCAGGATGCAGACAAGAATTAATTTGGTCTCTTTGTTAAGATAATAGACTCCTTTTAAACTCAGATGAAGATTCAGAAAACAGAGTCTTAATAAGCCAATTACTTTGTTCTGAAATCAGAGTTCAATTTATTTTCATGATTATTAAGACAACCTTAGCATCTGGAGAATGACAGTTTTTGATGAGGAGTTTTGATAGCTTATGAATAGCTCAGCTGAAATTTTAAATTTTATTATATTATAGGTTTATTCATAAAGAAGCTATAATCTTCAGCTGAACTGTCACTGTTCACACAGACCTAAGTGCACTCCCATAGTCATGCCAACTAACACTTCCTTTACTTTTTAGTTTAGCATTGCATATAAATTAAGTAGGTGCATATGGTATGTGTTGTGTTTATTGTCAGAAAGGATTACTTTTAGAGTTTAAATTTGCAACAAGAATATTTCTGGATAAACATACCCTAGTAGATAAATAAGTGCTTTGTTTTTAAGTAAATATGGACAGGAAAATAAAGAATAAAAAGTCACCATAGTTACATGTTCAAAGCAGTTGGCAGGATTTATTTCCAGCACCAAGTGTAAACTGGGCATGAATCTAATCTGTTGTGAAAACATAAATGCAATGTCCAGCTATGCCAATAATACAGTTGGCAGTAGTGCTTATGTTTCTGATTTCCCTTCAAAATTGGGCTCTTGAATATGACACTGCAGAATCTCACAAGAGTAGAAGTTTCTCTCCTGTTGCTGTTAACAAAGTAGAGTTAGAAATACCACTAAATGATTTTGTTCAAACTCTTTTTCTTTTAACTGTCTACAATATTACCTTTTATCAGTCATTTTTAGAAATGTTTTACATGCCTTTTAATCTGTAAACTAGAAAATTAGTTATCTACTAAAAACAATTGCATAAAAGAAAAGAGGAATTGGCCAGGCGTGGTGGGTCCTGTCTGTAATCCCAGCACTTTGGGAGGCTGAGGTGTGTGGATCACTTGAGCTCAGGAGTTGGAGACCAGTCTGGCCAACATGGTGAAACCCTGTCTCCAATAAAAATACAAAAAATAGCCAGACTTGGTGGCAGGTCCCTGTAATCCCAGCTACTTGGGAGGCTGAGGCAGAAGAATCTCTTGAACTCAGGAGGTGGAGGTTGCAGTCAGCCGAACTTGTGGAGATCGTGCCACTGCACTCCAGCCTGGGTGACAGAGCGAGACTCCGTCTGACAAAAAAAAGAAAAAAAAAAAAAAAAAGAAAAAGAAAAAGAAAAGAAAAGAAAAAAAGGAAAAGAGGAAGAATTTTACAGATCACTCATACATGAAAGCAATCTTTCAAGTATTTTTAATATTTTAAAATCAAGTGAGATTTATCCTTATTTTTCCAATACATTATTTCCAGCACTTCTCTACTGTGGGTGGTAACTTCTAATTAACATCTCTAAATATATCAAACTCTTCAAAGTATATTTTTGGAATGGATAAATTAATGAATTACTATTCTCAGAAGCAATGTGACACATGATTTTCTCTTCTAGATATAGGGTACATTGAGAATGGACCTCTTTATCGTGAACAGGAAACTATCCAGGTCTCATGTCTATCCTACAGTCTTCATTTCACTGAAAATTATATGACTACTATCTCTATACTGTAAAACTACCTTAACTGGGGAGAGACTACCTCACTATGAATTTTCTGTTTAAAAAGAGTGGAGTTACTAGAGCTCACAGTTTAAAAAACAAAAAAGATTATGTTTTCTAAGATTAGGGATGCATGTGGTCATGATTCTACCAACCCTTGGATATTATCTTTAAAAATGATGGTGATTTTTGCATATGCATTTGGATAAAATCATCAAACATATAGAACTCCCAGGTTGTTGACTTATTTTACTCCATAGTATTGTTCCCTAACTTGCTCAGCCCCTTTCTTCCAGAACATGCCATTACCAATTACCAATAACTAAGTCCTTTCCCTAATCTGTTAATCCTAACAAATTTTTCCTTGATCTCACCTACTTATAGTCTTTCTTCCCTCTTTATCCAGTTGAGATCACAAAGTTCATCTCTACATGACCATCTTGCATACACCCTTAACTTCCTTTCCCTTCTATCCTGGTAATCCTGGTGATGTCCCAGTCTCCAATTTCCCTGTTCCTACAGAATCTTGTGCAACTGATTCCACTGCTTATGCACAACCACTAAGCCCGGGTGGTTCCTCACCCTTGCTACATTTCTCTACTGTTATATTTTATCATTAAAATCAAATTCACACATATCCATAAAACAAGTATGCATATAAAATAATGTGTTTATATCCACCAAGAATTTCTTCTGAATTTGTTACAATGTAATCAAGATATCCCAGTAAATAAATAACATTAGTTAATGCTATGTCACGACAAAGAGTAAAAACTACAATAACCACTTCTATAATGTTGTTTGCAGGACTTAAGTCCAATATAAAGTAGAATGTGGTCCTGGATCTAAAACTCTACAAAAGCATTAAAACAACATATTCAGAATATATCAATAATATTCTCTGCCATAGTCCTTGGTATTTCAGAGTCGGCCTCTAGAGTCCCACTACGTTGTCTTGGTCAACTTACTCTACTGCTCTCTGAAATGACATTATCACAGCTCCTCCCATAGTTTCTTCCTTATTCTCACTTCCAACTGATGACATTAGTTCCTAATTCATGAAGAAAATGTGAGCAATCTAGACAGACTTCTCCAGGCTGTTTCCAGTACACTTCCCATATACTCTGATCCTATGTTACAACCATCTGCTTTGCTTTGCCTTCATACTTATATGGACAAACAATCTATGCCTCTGTCCAAGACCAGAGTTTCCATTCAGGCACCAGACCCCATCTCCCTATCCTTACCTACTTAAGGACATCAGTGCAGAAATTCTCCTCTCCTGCATCATCCATTTTTCACTCTCCGTTGAATCATCTCCATCAACATAATAACAGTAACAGAAAGCATTTTTGTACTGCTCATGATATTGCAGGCACTGCCGAACACAAATTTAATCCTTATAACAATTCACTGAGAAATATAACTTTATTACCATTCACTTTTTATAGGTGAGAAATCTGGAGCACAAAGAAGGTAAAAATCTTGCCTAAGGAACAGAGATAATACGCTATATAGAATGCTATCTGACATTTGTACTGTTGCCAGTACTAAAACTATATACTTCACATACCTCACTCAAGGGGAAGAAAAAGTATATCTCATGATAAATTAAAAATAAGGAGTCACCTTGATGGATCCTTGTCCTCACAATAATAAAATAGTGAGTATTTTTGTTAAACCAGACTTCTTAACATAAACAATTTCATTGTTATTTTTTGATGTGTTGGTACTTGAAGGCATGTCATATTGCTTATAAATATGAATATGACATTTGAAAAAATGACCAGTTTTTAACTGTAAGCAGGTGAATAAATACACACTAAGTAATCATTAATTTTACATTTTGGCTGATTGCACTGGCTCACACCTGTAATCTCAGCACTTTGAGAGGCCGAGATAGGAGGACTGTTTGAGGCTAGGAGTTCGAGACAAGCCTAGGCAATGTAGTGAGACCTCATTTCTACAATTTTTTTTTTTAATTAGCTGGGCCTGGTGGTGGGCCTCTGTAGTCCCATCTACTTGGGAGGATGAGGTGAAAGAATTGCTTGAGGCCAGCAGTTTAAGGCTTCAGTGAGCCATGATCACACCACTTTACAGGAGCCTGAGTGACAGAGTAAGACCCTTTCTCTCAAAAAATGCAAATTTTTACATTTGTCCTTTGCTGTGTTTTATGTTTGACAACTCTTTCCTTCTGGAATGTGACTCCCTTGCTTTCTTTACAAGTATTGTTTTTTCCTGAATGAATTTGTCTCAAAGTCTTCTTTGAAAGTCATCATTAAAGGTTCCATTAAGTTATAATTCACCTGTGTTCTGTCATCAAAGTCAACAGAAACATGCCGTCCAGTGGCATACCTTGTCTGGACTTGGACAGGCTGAGTGCTCAGTTCGATTTCACTTGACTCCTCTGGCAAATCTCCTACATGGTGAGGAAGCTCTTCAGTTTTGCTCAGAAACTGTTTTTATGGCCAAGTCTGTTTTAGGTAATAACAACGGTGAAATCTGATTTTGAATCACAAAATTGACATGTAGTAGAGGTCAGAATTTGTGTATCTTTCAGGTGCAGCTGATAAAAAGTCTGGAATCTGTTTTCTTATTAGTCTTTATATAATTTGTGTATCTCTTTTTGTTTGAAGATTCTCATATTTTTTACATATGAGAACCAAGCATTAAGATATTTTTGTTATTTTTCTAACCATTGAGGGAATCATCTCTGGTTATATGATTAGTATTTGTACCAATATCAGTTTCTCAATCAAATAAAGCTTTTGAATGAAAGGAAATGAAATTTTGAACATACTTTGGTCAACTTTTGTTCATCGTTATGCAAGACTTCCAATGATAGAATGATTCCAAATCAGTATCTCTTCAGGACTCCTTAAATAAAATTAATGAAAAAAGATTATTACTATTTTTAGAGAATGAAAGAAAAACTTTCAAAGCCTACACTGGTAAATTCATAAGAAAATCACAAAGTTGCTTAGAATTTTGATAGTGATACTTCTCCAAAGACCTGATGGGCTTAATTTATGTCTTTGTGTCTAAAAAGGATCAATAATCCTTAATAAATACTAGCACTTCCTTTTCTACTTCTTTATTAAAAAATGGCCTTTCTAAATTGGACAAGAGTAAAACTTTACATATTCTAAATATAAAATGTATTTAGAAGATGAATCTATACCCATTGTCTAAATATCAGGTGAATTAGTAAACCAAATTATTAGATCTCTGAAAATAATGAAGTAGTACTACTACTTCCAGCTATGGTAGAGTAACTGGGATCAAAAGTATCCTCTTGTTATTAAAAATAACTAAAAATGAGATAAAATTATTAAAACAACTCTTTTCACTAATGACAAAAGGACAAAGAATTGTGCCCTCTGACAGAAGTAATACAAATGAAGTGAGCGCTACGATCGCCCTGACTTTTGGCCTAAATGCACTTTCTGAATTATAGTAAAGAGAGTAGGATCTAAAGCAGACAGGGTACAACAAAAGAAACAAAAACCAGAGGACAAGGAGTCAGCTCCAGCAGTCATTTGTGAGGCAGACTACCAAGGAAGAAGGAGCTACTGCAAGTAAAGACTCTAGAAATTTACACAGTGACTCATGTATAGAAATCAAAATACAGGAACTTACGATGGCCAAATATTTTACAAATTTGATGATAAAAGGAAACCTACCTCTATTCATTTGCTGGAGCTGCTGTAACAAAATACTAGAAATGGAGTGGCTCAGAACAACAGAAATTTAGTATCTAATAGTCTGGAGGCAAGAATTCAGAGATCAAGGTATTGGTGAAGTTGATTCCATTGAAGCTATGGGAGAAAATCGTTTTTATACCTGCCTCCTAACTCGGGGTATTTCTCGGCATTCCTTAGCTTCTGTTGTATCACTCCAATCTCTGCCTTTAATGTCATGTGGCATTCTTCCGCTGTGTATACGTATTCAAATTTCCCCTTTTTATAAAGACATCAAGAAGCTCAATTCATATTTGAAATAGACACCAGAAAACCCACACCAAGAAACATCATAATCAAATTGCCAAAAATAGTAATTTTTTTAAATCATGCGGTGTAAAGGGAACATTAAATAAAAAGGAAAGAATAACTGAATAATTCTTATGTCAATCTATGAAAGCCAGAAGATGCTGAGATGACATTTTTAAAGTTCTTTTGTTCTCTTCTCTTTTCCTATCTTTCCTGAATAATTCAGTATTTTTCTTCTCTTCCTCATTCTCTTCTCTTTCCTTTCTCTTTTCTTCCAAAAATATTTAATCCTAAAGTCACTTTTTTTTTTTTCGGAGAAGATAAAGACAATTTGGACATAATGGTAGCCTGATGTGATGTGCAGAAATCTAATGGGGTTTATATGGAGGTTATCCACACAGTGTGAATAGAAAATCTATTTGGGGACATGGCCTGGTACAGGTGTTGGGTCCAAGTGGGGTTAGGAGGGCATCTATGCTTCCTAGCCCAGCATGGGAAGTCCAAGTCTACAGTAAGGAGTCAATAAACGAACAAAATCTAGAACAGAAATAAATATGTAAGCATGTATAGCTCTGTCCACTTGAAAGGATGTGGAGCAGCAAGCCACTGCCACAACAGTCATGAGCACTCGTATCACCAGACCTTGGCTTCTACGTGTCATTTTTCTTTTACAAAAACCTTGGTTCTTTGGAGGAATGACTGAATCCAGGGATAGAGCTGGGAAATACAAGATGTGCCTGGTACTTCATGTCATGCAAGAAAGCAAAAAAAATTCATAAAATAAAACAATAGGGGTGTCAGAAGGACAAAAAAGCCAGCTTGAATTTACTCTAGCTAAATCTGGGACAAATATAAACAATAACACATTAAATTTTTCTTAAATTCTATAAATGTATGATTAAATTAGCAAAGACAAGTAAAGAACAGAGGAGCTGCCTAGTTTCAAAATTACTTATTAATACCAAATGGAAAAAGAATAAATTTGCAGTTGGAGAAGATGAGCACCACTTAAATCAAGTGATTACAATAAATATTACCAAAAATTGGACAAAGAAAAGTGGTTCTACCCATTGAATGTTGTTTTTGTCCATTTTGTGTTGCTATAACAAAGCATCCAAGATTGAGTAATTTATAAAGAAAAAAGTTCACAGTCATGCTTAACAATGGAGACACGTTCTGAGAAATTATTAAGTGATTTTGACACTGTGTGAGTTTAAAGAGTGTATTTACACACAACTAGATGGTACTACTATACACCTAGGCTATGTGGCATATAGCCTATTGTTTCCAGGCTATAAACCTGTAGAGCGTGTTACTGCATTGAATACTGTAAGCACCTTTAACACAATAATAAATGTGTGTCTAAACACTTCTAAACATAGAAAAGGTACAGTAAAAATACGATGTTGAATCTTGTGAGCCCACTCTCATATATACTGTCTATTGTTGGCTGAAAGCTCCTTATGCAACACACGACTGTATTTGGCTCATGATTCTGGAGGCTGGGAAGTCCAAGAGCAGGCAGTTCATCTGGTGAGAGTTTTGTGCCACTTTAACTCATGGTGGAAAATGAAAGGGGAAGTGGATGTGTGCAAACAGACCAAATATGAGAGGAAACCACCCACTCTCACAGCAATTAATTCAGTTCCACATAAGAAATAACTTACTCCTCTGAACCATCATCAATCTATTCATGAAGGATCTCCCCCAGGACCCAAACATCTCCTACCAAGCTCTACTTCCCAAAACTGTCACCCTGAGAATCAAATTTCAATATGAGTTTTGATGGGATCCAAACCACAGCAGATGCAATGAGGACACAGCATCGATTCTTTTATATCCCTAACAAAGATGGATAAACTGAATCTAATCCCAAGGAAACATCAGACAAATTAAAATTGACAATACTTTAAAAAATAACTGGCCTGTAGTTCCCGTAACAATCAAAGGCCTAGAAGTCAAAGAAAGACTGAAAAACTGCATCAGATTGAAAGAGACTAAGGAAATTTGACAACTAAATGAAGAGTTTAAATCTGAATTAGATCTTTCTGCTAAAAAGAACTTTATTGGGAAAATGCTGAAACTTGAATGAGGCATGATAAATAGGTGGTAGAAACACATCAGTGTTATTTTATCTGTCACAGTATTGTGGTTATGCAGGGAATGTTCTTGTTTTTAGGAAACACAGTCAAAGTTTTTACATCTATTAGAATATCAGATTGGCAGGCTCCTTTCTAATGGTTGAGGGAAAAATCTTGTTCTTTTCTTGAAGCTTTTTCATAAGTTTTAGATTGATTTATAAAGCATTGCAATAAAAGTTTACATTCCACAGGGTTACACAAAGCTTTTTCAAAAAAAATTCATATATTAAAAATAAATCCTAAAAGTTAAAGTCAGGTGTATTGGGAGGGTGTATTGGGAGAATGTATTTGTAAAACTTATTGAAAGCCAATTCTACATAGGTACAAATTTTTTAATAAATCAGGCAAATGCTTCTCTTTTACACATAAGAATTTAAAAATCGGCTGAGTGTGGTGGCTCACGCTTTTAATCCCAGCACTTTCGGAGGCCAAGGCCAGTAGATCACGAGTTCAGGATTTCAAGACCAATCTGGCCAAGATGGTGAAACCTCATCTCTACTAAAAACACAACAATTAGCCAGTCCTGGTGGCGGGCACCTGTAATCCCAGCTACTAGGGAGGTTGAGGCAGGGAATTGCTTGAACCCAAGAGGCAGAGGTTGCAGTGAGCCGAGATCTTGCCACTGCACTCCAAACTGGGCGACAGAGCAAGACTCCATCTCAATAATAATAACAATAATAATGATTTAAAAATCACATTATAGCCTTGTAAAGATCTTGTAGGGACATGGATATAAACAGGATTACATATTTAATGGTAAATTTGATTAATACAGTTCTCAGTAATACTGTGTCAAGAAAATCTCAGAAGTCACATCTAGTCTCTATGAGAATCTTGTGAACAATTAGTGTCAAGCATTTGCATGTGGAAAATAGCCAAAATATTTGCCTCACAGCAAATAAACCTACTAAGAAAATATATTCATTTAAATTAAAGGGTTTTCCAAGAATATCAAGATAGGCTATCTTTATGATAAAAATATATTTATAGCCATCGTTTCTCAATTTAATCTTGAGTTGTGTAAATCTGGTGAAAATCATGTTGATCTTTGATTTTAATATAAGTAGAAAAATGGAACACAAGAAAGACTTTTTAAAAAAGATTTACAGTTTCTGAAATTAAAAGAGAAACATCAATAAACAAAGTCAACTGTCTGAGATACACATATTGTTAGTTGAAACATATCTAACCACCAAAAATATTTTCTTGATCTATATACATAAGCAAGAATTAGTAACACAGCTAAAAACTGCTATCCCCTGGGGAAAACATACACTTACCATGTTACAAAGGCAACTAAATGAGTTAGTTTTTCTGTTTTAATCCAAAAGTGCCCCAAGATTATTTATTTACAAACAAAGCAGTGGCATACCAAGGGTTCCTTTGGGTTTGTGAGGTAATGTGAGATCTAAATCCAGTCTGTTGAATTTCAGACTTACAAAATTGTTATTAAATAGAGTAAAGAATGTGATTTTTCAAAACTCTCAAATATTTTTTCCAGAATCATTCCATCAAAAATATTCCCTTAAGCTAAAGTCCTAAGAAAGATATTTCTCTACAAATATTTCCAAAACAGAACTTTCTAGTCTGAATTTTCCCTCCAACTTCTATATGCGTAACATTTTCTTGCTATTTAAATTATGTAAGTATTTCAGATAAAATAAATATTCTAAACAGGTCATACTAAAGGTGAATTGTAATTTTTTTAACTAATGCGTGGAAGGAGTATTGACCAATATCTGGAGGAGCTAGTAGTGCAAAAGTAACCAAAAAAGCTCAAACATTACCAAAATAAGCATCGACGTAATCAACCTCCAAAGTGTATGTTTATTGGTCAGCCACTATTAAAATATATAGCCCCATCTTTACCATTCATATCCAATCAAGTGCTATCTTTTAATTTCTTGCCAGAAATATTACAACATTATGTGCATAGTTATCCACATCCACCATTTTTAATGCTTTTAACAAAATAATAAGAGCTATTTAGGACAAACCCACTGTCAATATCATATTAAATGGGCAAAAGCTGGAAGAATTCCTTTTGAAAACCAATACAAGACAAGGATGCCCTTTCTCACCATTCCTGTTCAACATAGTATTAGAAGTTCTGGCCAGGGCAATCAAGCAAAAGAAAGAAATAAAGGTATTCAAATAGGAAGAGAGAAAGTCAAATTGCCTCTTTTTGCAAAAGACATGATTGTATATTTAGAAAACCCCATCATCTCAGTCCCAAACCACCTTAAATTGATATGTAACTTCAGCAAAGTCTCAGGATAGAAAATCGATGTGAAAAAATCACAAGCATTTCCTTTACATCAACAATAGAAAAGCAGACAGCCAAATCATGAGTGAACTGCCATTCACAATCACTACAAAGAGAATAAAATACCTAGGAATAGAGCTAACAACAAACGTGAAGGACCTTTTCAAGGAGAATTACAAACTACTGCTCAAGGAAATAAGAGAGGATGCTAATAAATGGAAAAACGTTCCATCCTCATGGATAGAAAGAATCAATATTGTGAAAATGTCCATACTGCCCAAAGTAATATACAGATTCAATGCTATTCCCATCAAACTACCATGGACATTCTTCACAGAATTAGAAAAAAACTATTTTAAATTTCATATGGAATTAAAGAAGACCCTGTATAGCTAAGACAATCCTAAGCAAAAAGAACAACATCATGCTACCTGACTTCAAACTATACTACAAGGCTGCAGTAACCAAAACAGCATGGTACTCATACCAAAACAGACATATAGACCAATGGAGCAGAACAGAGACCTCAGAAATAACACCACACATCTACAACCATCTGATCTTCAACAAACCTGACAAAAGCAATGGGGAAAGAATTTGCTATTTAGTAAATGGCACTGGGAAAACCGGCTAGCCATATGCAGAAAACTATAACTGGACCCCTTCCTTATACCTTATACAAAAATTAACTCAAGAGAAATTAAAGACTTAGATGTAAAACCCAAAACCATTAAAACTCTAGAAGAAAACCTAGGCAATAGCATTCAGGATATAGGCATGGGCAAAGACTTCATGACAAAAACATCAAAAGCAATTGTGACAAAAGCCAAAATTGACAAATGAGATCTAATTAATTCTGCACAGCAAAAGAAACTGTCATCAGAGTGAACAGGCAACCTACAGAAAGGAGAAATTTTTTTCAGTCTACCCATTTGACAAAGGTCTAATATCCAGAATTTACAAGGAACTTAAATGAATATAAAAGAAAAAAACCACCTCATTGAAAAGTGGACAAAATATATGAACAGATACTTCTCAAAAGAAGACATTTATGCAGCCAAAAAAATATGAAAAAAAGCTCTACATCACTGATCATCAGAGCAATGCAACTCAAAACCACAATGAGATACCATCTCACGCCAGTTAGACTGATGATCATTAAAAAGTCAGGAAACAATAGATGCTGGCAAGACTGTGGAGAAATAGGAAAACTTTTGCACTGTTGGTGGAAGTATAAATTAGTTCAACCATTGTGGAAGACAGTATGGCAATTCCTCAAGGATCTAGAAGGAAATACCATTTGACCCAGCAATCCTATTATTGGGTGTCTACCGAAAGGAATATAAATCATTCTACTATAAAGACACATGCACCCATATGTTTATTGCAGCACTATCTATGATAGCAAAGACATGGAACCAATCCAAATGCCCCTCAATGAGAGACTGGATAAAGAAAATGTGGTATATATACACCATGGAATACTATGCAGCCATAAAAATGAATCAGATCATGTCCTTTACAGGGACAGGGATGAAGCTGGAAGCCATCATTCTCAGCAAACTAACACAGGAACAGAAAACCAAATATTGCATGTTCTCACTCATAAATGGGAGTTGAGCAATGAGAACATGTGGACACAGAGAGGGGAACAACAAACACCAAGGCCTGTTAGGGGATGGAGGGTAAGGGGAGTGAACTTAGAGGATGGGTCAGTAGGTGCACCAAACTGCCATGGCATGTGTATACCTATGTAACAAAGGTGCACATTCTGCACATATATCACATTTTTTTTAGAATAAATTTTTTTTAAAAGTCAAAGGAAGAAATTACAAGTATCCTTCTACCCATTCAAGAGTAACTTCTGTCTCTGAGCTTGTTCACTTACTCACTCCACCTGACACTTACAATGAGCCTATCATGGGTCAGCTACTGTGCTGGAGGCAATAGAGAACAGGACCCAACATCCATGGGCTTGCTGACCATCAGGAGGGGGAGACACATTAAATTAACTATGAAGCAGATTAGGAAAGGGAAAGTAAGCAGCTCCGGACATGGGGCAGGGAACAGTAACTGTGTTTCCTGTAAAAGTACTTACCAGGGAACTGATGTTAAAACTGAGAACCCTCAGAAATAATACCACACATCTACAACCATCTGATCTTTGACAAACCTGAGAAAAATAAGAAATGGGGAGAGGATTCCCTATTTAATAAATGATGCTGGGAAAACTGGCTAGTCATGTGTAGAAAGCTGAAACTGGATCCCTTCATTACACATTTTACAAAAATTACTTCAAGATGGATTAGAGACTTAAATGTTAGACCTAAAACCATAAAAACCCTGGAAGAAAACCTAGGCAATACCATTCAGGACATAGGCATGGGCAAGGACTTCATGTCTAAAACACCAAAAGCAATGGCAACAAAAGCCAAAATTGACAAATGGGATCTAATTAAACTAAAGAGCTTCTGCACAGCAAAAGAAACTACCATCAGAGGGAACAGGCAACCTAGAGAATGGGAGAAGATTTTTGCAATCTACTCATCTGACAAAGGGCTAATATCCAGAACCTACAAAGAACTCAAACAAATTTACAGGAAAAAAACAACCCCATCAAAAAGTGGGCAAAGGATATGAACAGACATTTCTCAAAAGAAGACATTTACGCAGCCAACAGACACATGAAAAAATGCTTATCATCACTGGTCATCAGAGAAGTACAAATCAAAACCACAATGAGATACCATCTCACACCAGTTAGAATGGCGGTTATTAGCAAGTCAGGAAACAACAGGTGCTGGAGAGGATGTGGAGAAATAGGAACACTTTTACACTGTTGGTGGGATTGTAAACTAGTTCAACCATTGTGGAAGATAGTGTGGTGATTCCTCAAGGATCTAAAACTAGAAATACCATTTGACCCAGCCATCCCATTACTGGGTATATACCCAAAGGATTTTAAATCATACTGCTACAAAGACACATGCACATGTATGTTTATTGCGGCACTATTCACAATAACAAAGACTTGGAACCAACCCAAATATCCATCAATGACAGACTGGATTAAGAAAATGTGGCACATATACACCATGGAATACTATGCAGTCATAAAAAAGGATGAGTTCATGTCCTTTGTAGGGACATGGATGAAGCTGGAAGCCATCATTCTCAGCAAACTATAGCAAGAACAGAAAACCAAACACTGCATATTCTCACTGATAGGTGGGAATTGAACAATGAGAACACTTGGACACAGGAAGGGAAGCATCACACACGGGGGCCTGTCGTGGGGTTGGGGGAGGGGGGAGGGATAGCATTAGGAGATATACCTAATGTAAATGATGAGTTAATGGGTGTAGCACACCAACGTGGCACATGTATACATATGTAACAAATCTGCACGTTGTGCACATGTACCCTAGAACTTAAAGAATAATAAAAAATTTAATTAATTAATTTAAAAAAAAAAAACCTGAGACCTGAAGGAAGGGTAGGATTTCGTAAGATAAATAGAGAAAGAGAGACCAGAGATCCAGGCAGATGAAAGACGATGTTCAAAGACGTGGAATCAAGAAAAACAGAAGGGGGCATTTGAAGGCCTGCAATAACTTTAGTACCTTGGAGCCACTGAAGGGATAGTGGTGGCCAGGCTGCCTCACCCTGGTTATGGATGAGGCTAGAGATGCAAGTACCGCACAGATGATTCAGGGCTTACATTTAAGTCAACTTTTTGAGACTGGAGTAGGTATTTTAGAGTAATGGGAAGTCATCTAAAAGTTTCGTTCAGGAAGTGACCCTTGGTGACGATTCACACTTTTAAAATGTCATATGTCCAGGAATTGTTTACCAAATGCTAAACAGACCTAAGAGATCAAAACAAATTCCTGGTGCATTTTCTTGAATAGTTCTGTCATCTTTAGTACTGTTCTACAGATTCCATCCGACCTCACCTCCCTAAATGGTGATCTCTATTTTTATTTATTTATTTATTTATTTATTTATTTATTTATTTATTTAGATGGAGTTTTGCTCTTGTTGCCCAGGCTGGAGTGCAATGGCACGATCTCAGCTCACCGCAACCTCTGCGTCCCGGGTTCAAGCAACTCTCCTGCCTCAGTCTCCCAAATAGCTAGGATTACAGGCATGCACCACCACGCCTGGCTAATTTTGTATTTTTAGTAGAGATGGAGTTTCTCCATGTTGGTCAGGCTGGTCTTGAACTCCCAACCTCAGGTGATCCTCCTGCTTTGGCCTCCCAAAGTGTTAGGATTATAGGTGTGAGTCACTGCACCCGGGTGATCTCTATTTCTTTGATTCAATGAGGCCTCCTGTGAGACAGCCAGGTGGGAGGGGCTCCCAGGCAAAACTGCAGCCTGCCTGTGTACTGGGGTGGAGACACAGAAAATCGGGCCCTTTGCACTGGGGAGGAGCCTGGCCGCTCCTCTTCTTGTGAGGAACCTCTGATTCAAGCAGCAAGACAGGAAGTGCCCCAGCAGGGACTCTGGCCTTGTGGAGAGTCCCTTTTCCCCTGCCCTGCTTTTTTTTTTTTTTTTTTTCCTTTCATCCAGTAAAACCCTGCTTTACTCACTCTTCAAACTGTCTGCAAGCCTAAACTTTCATGACCATGGGACAAGGACCCTGTCTTCAGCTGAACTAAGGAAAAGTCCTGCAATGTTTGCACTGTTTAGAATTTCCTCCCTGCATCCCCATTGGGAAAGTGCCTCCAAGTTCTCCGTGTTTCCCTCCTCTTAGGGATCACAGTCCTGACCTGCTGGTTGTCCAATGTCTAAAAATGGTTGCCACATATATTCTGTAGTTTTCTACTTGTTCATAGTGGAATAGTAAGTCTGGTTCCAGTTACTCCCTTGTGACAGGGAACAGTCTCTGCCTGTTGTTTCTACTTAGACGATACGTGTATTTTGGAGGCTTCAGGGGAGCCATGCTCCCTCTCCCCAGCTCACTCCCTTGAGCCACAAACGGAAGCAACTAGCTCAAAATTGTCTAATAATTTTAGAGGTTTCACCAAAAAGGCAAATTTATATTTATTGTATTCAGTTTACTGTTGCAGAGAAATGCATGCTATTTTGAACAATAATAAAAGCAACTACAAATGATTTATTATTATTTATTGCATGCCAAGTTTTGTGATATTGCTTTTCATAATTTTTTTAACTTAATTTCTTACAAAATCCTTATAAAAGAGGGCATGGCATACTTGATTTTACTCATGAAGAAATCCACACGGTGGTTCTCCCAAAGTCAAATGAGTAGTAAGTGATAACAAACTTTGAACTTGTCTGTTTACCTCTTTTCATTACCTTCTAACTCACTATAGGTGTGTCTCCTAACAAAATCTCCTAACAAAAAACATTTCTGTGGGTGACGGTATCTCACTATACTTTTTAAAATCAAGACTGTCTTGTCCATATTTACGTATTTTCTTCTAATGCTTTCAGAATGTCTATACCTTTCCTAGGAACAAAACTAAACTGAGAATCAATGTTCAACTTAAACTACATTCTCAGTTCCAACTAAGGATTGGACCAATTGGAGCTGTTATTAAGGTTATGCAGATTCTAAATCTAAATTTAAAATTGTTTCTAAGAACGGAGAAGAGTCTAGCATTTTGTGTAGAAACATGCTGTGTTGAGAATGCTTACTGTTAAGACTATTGTTTAAATGGAAGAAAACTAATATTCAGAAAGAGATGAGCTGACTGCAACAAAAAACTCTCAGTAGCAACATTTTTAAAAATAGTGGTTTCAGATTAGTTCCATGATTAAAGAAACAGCAAATTGATATGGTATTGGAGAATATGCAATTGAAAATTATTCAAAGTTATTCATTAGTAAATATTACCTCTTTCTTATCAAAACCTCTGAAAAGTTTATAGCCAATAACAGATTCATTGACTGAACTAGAAATAGAAAACTTCTACTGCAGATGCTATGGTTTCTATGGAACGTATTAGACAATAGTGCTGTACTTCCCATAACTAATATGTTGTGATTATTTTCCTTTTTTCTTTTTCTATTTTTGAAGTCTCATTTCTCTTTTTGATATCTCTCAATCTATTTTTTCTTTTCCAATTTCCTTTTAATTTTTTTCTAAAATTTACATCAAAATTTAAATTAATACCCAATTCAAACTGTAAATTATATTTTTAGTTCAACCATAGGAAAATATAAGCCAGTCTAACATGACTCAATTTGGGAAGGAAAAATCTTCCAAGTTTGTCAGTAACAGAAAGAACCCAGGTCAAACAGCTAGCCATTTCTAATGAGTGCTGCCTCCCATTCCCCTCATGAAGGCAAGCAGACAGACAAGTCACAACAGTTTCAGAAGTTAAGGATAACATGCAACATTTGTTTTTTCCCCAACAATCTGACAGAAAAGAAAATCCAAATTCTAGAGCAGATGAGGTTGGATTGAGAAAAATCAATGATATATATCTGGTTACATCCTGCAACAGAACAGCAGGTAAGACCGGAAAGAGGAAAGAAGGAACTTGGACCAAGGAGCATACAATGCTGGCAGAAACTGAAGAACCCTGCTTTGGGGTGCAGGTGACAAACAGTGCAAGGGTGGTCGGGAGAGGGTCAGCACCCCCCGCTTGCTGGAACACTGCAGGCAGACTCCAGCAGGGAGCGCACAGAAGATGGTTCTCTGAGAGTCTGTCTCCTTAGCAGTCCCTGGAGGCCTCGGGAGGAACAGCAGCCCTGACATTCACAGCACAGAGGTTGTGACTGAGCTTCCTGTTCTGGAATTCGTGGGTCTGGAATCTGAACTGTAGATTGGAAGACAGCCAATCACAAGTCAGCTCCCTCTGCAGCTGCATACACAGAAGGGAGAAGACAGAGAGGATGAGTCACATGCTCCTGACACTTTCACACACAACATTAGTCTTCTAGAAAATATATTCTATTCAATGTACTAGAAGTAGATGAATTTGATTAGCACTTTTTCTAGAATAAATTGGAGGTTCAGTTAAAGTTGAGGAGGCAGAAGTATAAGAAAAAAACTTTCTCCTCTGGAGGTCTACTCAATGCAGTATCCAATGAAATTTCCTCTTTCAGAAGGAAAGTGACAGAGTGGTCTCCAGATGCCTCATATACATGCCACTAAAGGAATGTATTAGTCCATTTTCATGCTGCTGATAAAGACATACCTGAGACTTGGTAATTTATACAGAAAAAGAGGTTTAATGGACTCACAGTTCCACATGGCTGGGGAGGCCTCATGATTACGGTGGAAGGTGAAGGAGGAGCAAAGGCATACATGGGCAGAGGAAGTACCCACTGCAAAACCATCAGATCTCATGAGACTTATTCTCTATCGTGAGAACAGCATGAGAAAGACTCACCCCCATGATTCAATTATCGAGGAGCAAAAGTTTATTTTTTCATTTGTCTCTCCACTGTCTTCCTCCCTAATATTCAACAGCAGAGCTATCAAACAAACAGAACAGGCAGTCAAAAAGAGAGCTTTGGGGGCGTCTCCAAGAGTTTCTAGACAAGGCAATCAATCATGAGACGTGTTACCACCACTAGTGATTGTATGAGTCAGGGTTCTTCAAAGAAACAGAATTCAGAGGACACGTGTGTGTATCGAGAGAGAAAGATTTATTACAAGGAACTGGTTCATGTAATTATGGAGATTAGCAGGTTCAAAATCTGCAGGGTGGGCTGGCATACTGGAGACCCATGTAAGAGTCGATGTAGCAGTTCAAGAATTCCCTTTTGCTTGAGGGAGGCCAGTCTTTTTTTCTTTTCAGCCCTTCGACTGACCGGATGCGGTCCACTCACGTCTTGGAGGACAATCTACTTTGCACAAAGTACACCAATTTAAATGTAAATCTCATCCAAAAAATACCCTTGCAGAAACATCCAGAACATTTGACCACATATCTAGGCACTGTGGCCCAGCCAAGTTGACACATAAAATTAGCCATCAGACCAGGAATTCTCTCCTGCCAGGAAGCTGTCACAGATACCAAACACAAAGAAGAGGAAGAGGGCAAAGCAGCACTTTAAGAAAATGAGAGGTGGTCATGAGCCCTAGGATTGAACCTCTGTATTTGAGGCTGGCCACAAAAAGGACATTTTTTATTATTCTAGGTAGATCTTAAGTAGTCTCAAAAGGTGATTATACAATTGCTGGTGAGTTATCAAAGTGGGGAATATGAAATGCTTCCTTATTAAAATGGTAGTATTAAATAGTTGAATAATAATAGTGTTACTATCAGTTTTGAAAGGCCAAATCAATCATTGAAAGAGCCATGGTGTGTCAATGGAATTACTAAAACCTGAGACTATGCCAATACATCCTAGGTAGGAAGACTTTTACTCAGGACACCCCAGGGACTGCATCTGGTGCTGTTGCCTACTTCTAGCACTCTCACTTAGCCATGAGAAAATAGACTTGAGTGTGCATAGGACAATAAAAAATCCAAATGACCTTCAAATGCTTCAAAAGAAATTTAGCATCACTCATCATTAAAAAAAGTAAACTGAAACAAATTAATGCTAATATCTACCAATTGAGAGCTCATTAAATAGGCAATTTTCTAGAAGATTTACTACACATACTATTTTTTAAATATCAGAACTTTTCTAGAAGGTAGTATTATTCTAAGTTTCCATGTGAGTAAACAGAGGTTTTCCAGGTTACATAACCTCCCAAATTCAGGAGCTAGAAAGTAAATAATTTACCATACATAACTGATGAGCATTTTGCTAATCACTTAACAAGGAAACCAGGGATTGTAACAGAGAAACTGAGAATGTCAAAATGTTTTGATGTTGCATCTGTGTAATCCAGAGCTGTAGAATTGCTCATACCCTTTTACCCAAATATTTCATCAAAGTTCCATGTATAAATACTTTCATATAAGTATGCTTATGATTCAACAAAAAACTCTAGGATCAGCCTAAAAATCTAACAGTGTGGCACTGCATTAAAATTATATAGTGTATTCACTCTTTAAAAAGATATAGCTATAGCAACCCTTGATTATTAAGACTTTATAAAAATCCAAGCTGGATACCTTGATAATTATACAAACAAAGCAAAAGATGTAACTGTGATGCTATTGATAGGCTGTAAAGAATAGATACAGTAGCAGGGAGGCCAATATATAATCAGTCATATAGGGAAAAAGGGAAAAAGATGGAAAACAAAATACCAACAGTATTTGGAATGGGACTGGGATAATTTATTTTTGCCATTCCCAGATTTTCTGAAATGTATTCATACTAAATTTAACATTTAAAAATACATACGTCCCTAAAGGATTAAATTTGAGCCAATGTGGTTTGGTACTGAAAGACATAATTCTCACTGATTTTGTTTATAATGGAAAACACTGCTTCTAACACCACTAAAAGGATGACTAAAGTGAGATAGCTATTCAAAGCGAATGTTTCCATTGGCTATGCTAAAGCAAAGATGGAAATCATGGACTCTGGAGACTCCAAAGGAGGGGAGGGAGAAAGGCAGATAAGGAGTGAAAAACTACCTATCAAATACTATTTTCACTATTTGAGTGATGGGTTCACTAGAAGTCTAAACCGCAGCATTACACAATATACCCGTGTCACAAAGCTACACATGTGCCCCCTGAATTTCTAATAAATAACTCCTAAAATCAGTGTCAGAAAAACACCTTTCTCTCTGGGGGGAAAAAACAGAGCCATTGATTGGATATTTGCAACTACTCGTCCCATAATTTTATTGAATTTTGCTGCTCTTGGACTTGTCTGCCTCTTTCAAGTCTAGAAGAAGCAGGAGTTCTAACTGCAGAAAGGCTGGAAATCTCACAAGCTAAGGTGGCTTGTCTTGCCAACATGTAGCAAAGACAGAGTCATCCCTTTTTGGACATTTTGGCAATTCACTCAAGAAAGACTCCTGACTAATCTGAACTTCTAGAAGAGTTGACAAAGAAAAACACATTTGAATATTGGGGAAGACACATAATTATGTTTTTGGCAATTTTCTATTAAATTTGCTCTTAAATATCATCATTAATATTTAATTAACTTTAGTTTCTATTTGAATTTTTAAATAATATTAAAGAAGAATGACTTAAGTCTTCTTTCTTTCCTATTTATAAATATCAGTTGTCAGCTACACCTACTTTTTAAGTACAAACCCTCTTTTCTTCACATCTTCTCACATCTCACTGGAAATAAAGTTTTCCTTCCTTGTTCTCCATTGCACTTTTAAAGCCTTCATTGTAACACATTTTACAAGCTTATGTCTGTCTCCCTAGTAGATTGTAATGTGCCCAGAAGCCATGTCTGATTAAGCTGTTGCCCCAGAGCTGCAAGTACTGTTCCTAGTTTCTTGTAGGCATTCATTACATTTATGTGGTCCTAACACATACATGGCTTAAACCACATGACTGCCACATGAGAGCAGCCTAACAAAATTGCAGGAACTCAACTGAGTTCAATGTGATATAATAAAGATAAGGATTTTTAAAAATTTTCTTAGTTCTTTCAACTTAAATTATACTTTGTCATCTGACTGTATCCATTTAATACTCTTGTGATTTAAGTAGAATAGGTATTATTAGCCTAATTTTACAGATGAACACGCAAAGGTGCAAAGAGCATAAGTGCCTTGGCCAAGGTTACATACCAAGTAATTGCAAAACTGGAGTTTGCAATGCAGTCTCAGACTGCCTTGCCATGTGGAAATAGTGCCTGTAAAGGTTTAGCAAATGGGCTATTTGACAAAAATCATGCTTTATAAGTATTTGAAAAGTATATTCTCTAGCCAAAAATGTAAAAATGTGCTTATGAAGTTATTCACATGGCCTACATTATGTGTGTATATATATGTGTATGTGTATATATACACACATATATATACATATATACACACACATATATATGAAGCTAACAGCTAAGTTAACCTTAGGAAAAAGATTTATTTCAAATTCTGTACTAATATGGTTGACAACTAAGTTTTACCAATACTACAGAGTACAAATGACAAAAAAAGAATGCATAAAATGATCAATGTATCCTTTTCTATAAATGGACATGGTCTCTAATGCAAATCTGCAGAGGAGAAGAGCAATTTCTAAAATATTGAGGAGCCTTCAATTTATACTTCGTCCAACTTTATCAAGAGGTCAATTTAAGAAAAAATAGAGGTCTGGCAACTGCCAAAACCTGACTGCATTAACTTAGCAAATTGCTACTCTATGGATAAATGATAATTGAGGGTGGCCAGAAAAACTGACTAAATCATTAAATTCAGGATTTTTCAGTGATCTCCAAATAAGTACTTGTTCAATTTAGGGGGATGTTTATATTCTGCTTAATTCACACACACTGAAAAAGACATGGAGAAAGAAAGATGATCTGGGTTCTCAGATTAAACTGTAAAGCTATGCAAAAGAAAACGGAGCAGGAAGAGAAAAAAGTGAAAGGAGAAGAAGAAGAAGGAGATGGAAAGGAAGGGAAAGGAAGGGAAAGGGAGGGGAGGAAGGATGGCAAGCAGGTTAGGTTTAATTCCATCACAGCTAATACCATTTTACCCCCAAATTATGCAAGTCATCTTAGATGTAGACTTATTTTATTTTATATATATATTTAATATATGTTATTATATATTATATATATTATATATTCCAGCACTTTGGAAGGCCGAAACGGGCAGATCACTTGAACCCAGGAGTTGGAGACCAGTCTAGGCAACACGGAGAAACACTGATCTACAAAATATACAAAAATTAGCTGAGTGTGGTGGCGCACACCTGTGGTCCCAGCTACTCAGGAGGCCCAGGTGAGAGGTTTGCTTACTCTGGGGAGGTGGAGGTTGCAGTGAGCAAAAATCGCACCACTGCACCCCAGCTTGGACAACATGGCAAGACTTTGTTTCAAAAAAAAAAAAAAAAAAAAGAGGAAAGAGAAAAAGAAATATCTAATGTAACAAATACTGGACATCCCAAAAATCTGAGTACTATTTTGGTTTATCTTTTGTATTGTTGTTCAATCAGTTTCTAGAAATAAAATGCAAAATTTTACCTGGGTATTTGAAATTTACAATATATAGGAGAAATAAAATAATACATTCAGAAGTAATGCCAAAATGCACATTGCTAATTATACTTTAATTTCCTACATCGAAAGTCACTCTTATAATAATGTAATGAAGTAGGAGATGGTTTTTAATGACTTCCACAGCCTGAAAAAACTCTAATCTTATTATAAGCTACTTTTAAATTTTTATTTTAAAGGACATTCAGGTGAGATTGCTATTTAAATTTTTAATAAAACAAAATACACACTTTAATATGAAATTCATTTCTCAATGTCAAAGTATGTCATTCTAAAGTGCTGTAACTATAATAGGGTTTTATATAAAGCCCCACACAGGTTCAAAACTAAATTATAATGTTCAGGGAAAGCAAGATGAAATTTTCTATTGGGAAAAACAATGCCTAAAAGTTAGAAGTTAAAAGGAGGAAGATTTGAAGGTAGTATAAGGTGGAACTTCTAAATTATTAGAGGAGTCCAACAAATAAATGAGCTCCCATGTGAAATAGCTCTCTGCCATGGGAAGGGCTCAGCACTGGCTTGTCATGTTTAGAAAGTCATGGAAGCCCTCCTAGAATTGATGATCTTGTCCATTTCTCATCCTATATTTATCATTTCCTACAAAGAATGTGACACTCTGACCTTGAAATCAGATGGACCTGGGTTTTGATCCTGGCAGCACGGCTAACAAGTTGTGTGACATAGAAAACACGATTTTACCCTTCTCTACTGCCTTCCCCACCTGTGAAATGGGTTTAATAATACCCCAAATAAATATAAGTATTAAATGAGATAACATATATATAAAAGATGATCTTAACCTTTAAATAACACAGTGTCAACAATGATAACGCTTGCATTGTTCAGGAGTGTTTAAGTTTATCCTAATGACTTAAAAGAAGGTGTAGTCAAAGACATGGACTTGCATCAGACAATAAATGAAGAGCTCAGGATGGACCACTGGGTGCTGTTCTCCCAGCAGGTGTACCATTGTCCAGTGGTGTCTCCAGGAAGGTTTCCTGATTTCATGGAATTTCCTAAGCTAAGTAATGTCAGGTAAAAGGGGAGAGTACTCACAAGGTGTGAACCCTTCAAACACTGGCACCATCTTCTGCTCAGCTATCTTATATGACTCTGTTGGTTAGCAAACAGATAAGGAGTGGTAAGCAATATATATTTGTCTTATTTACAAATGCATTAGCTTTAGTCAAAGCTCACTAGGTATAGAGTTAAGAATTACAAAGAACTTCATGGTGGATGGACCTCTTCTCAAGAGTGAGGCTCTACCAAAAAGCCTTCTGCCTTTATCCCACATACTTGTGCAGGATATTGGCAGAAAAAGAGTTTAATAGTACCCCAGCTAGGCACAAAGGGAAAGAGTATTCCATTTCTGTAGATGACCTAACAGTACTTAGTTCTGTATCCTTGTTTCATCATATTTTTACCGGTGGAGAGTGTCTAGGTTTTTGGTGTCTTGAACAAAGAATTGGACAAAACGCATAAACAAAGCAACGAAGGAATTAAGAGATTTATTGAAAACAAAAGTATACTCCACAGTGTGGGAGCAGGCCCAAGCATAGGGGCTCGAGGGCCCCGTTAGAAAATTTTCGGGAGTTTACCCTCTAGAGGATTCCTTTGGTTACCTGGGTACGCCTTATGTGAATGAAGAGGATGAAGTAAAGCTGCAAATTCATTTACTTGGCCTATGCTCTATGGAGAGGATATTTCCTGTCATTGCTGACGTGTGAATTGACCTTATGCTCCCTGCCTCCAGACCCTATTTTCCTGCCTCATCTCCCGTGAGAAATGTGATCCCCATAAATCGTTATGGGAGGCAGAGGAACCAGTTATCTTTCTTCTGTAACTGCTTCATGCTGGCATGGGGCATAGTCCCTACCTGTCGGGGATCATGGACCTCTTGCCCTGCTCTGTCTAGTGGAGGCAGGGTGGCTGCTTGATGGCCTGGGTGGTGCTTTCACTTGGAACTGGCTGAAACCTTTGTTGCTTGATCATCTGAAGCTTGATGGTCTCTAAGTGAGAGAAAATGAATTTAGTTAAAAGATTTAGGCCAGGCGCAGTGGCTCACGCCTGTAATCCCAGCACTTTGGGAGGCCAAGGCAGGTGGATCATGAGAGCAAGGGATTGAGACCATCCTGGCCTGGCCAACATGGTGAAATGCCGTCTCCACTCAAAAAAAAAAAAAAAAAAAAATATTAGCTGGACATGGTGGCATGTGCCTTTAATCCCGGCTACTCAGGAGGCTGAGGTAGAAGAATCACTTGAACCCGGGAGGTGGCGATTGCAGTGAGCCGAGATCATGTCACTGCACTCCAGCCTGGTGACAGAGTGAGACTCTGTCTCAAACAAACAAACAAACAAAAAAGTTTTAATGGGAACTTCAGGGGATGGATTACTATGCTGTTAAGAATATTTGTTATAGAGATTTGCAGGAGAAAAACAAAACCTGGTTCATTTCCTTAAAGTCTTAGCACAAGTGACTCCATTTTGGTTTGGTTTGTTGGGGCCTAGGGCATGAGCTCAGTCCAAAACAATGACCTCCTAGAATTTCGTTTAAAAATCTTCCTCCTTTATGGTTCGGTTCTCACTCAGGTGAGAGTGTGACCAAACTTAGGGCCGTAGTGCCACTCTCAGTTACCATCATTTTGGGTTTCTGGTCTCAGCACATCATTTATAGGTTACAGTGTCCTCATGGTTGTACACTTCTTTCAGTTCTTGTCATTCCAGTTGAAGAGAGACCATATGACATTCTAGAGATGGCTGCATGCAAGCACTTACAACCTTTGAGAGAATCCAGCGCACTAGAGATACTATTATTATGACTATTGGGAGGATAATACCAAGAGTTCGCAGTATGTTCCTTACCCAAGGTCCCCATAAAACAAATCTCCTAAAATCAAATAGATCAAAGAATGACTTAACTAAGCAGTTTCTTCATTAATCTGCTACAGTTGAATTTCTGTAACACCCGATGCTTTTTCCATAGGCCGTGAGTGCCAGCAGTGGCACAAATACTTCTCTGCTCAGTCAATTCTAATAATTTTCACAAGAAAATTTAAAGTTGTTGTGCCCTTTACGGTAGAATTTGCTATGGAGCCTATCATGAGGAATACATTTCTAACCATTGTTTCTTTTAATTTAAACCATGGATAAAGAATCTAACAAATGTGCCCTTTTAGAAGAGTGAAGGCCTCCTGGCAAAGTTCCCTTTAACCCATGATATGGTTAAGAGGAGGGAACTAGTGTTTTGTTTCTGAGTGATCATCAGACAACGTATGTACCATTAAAGTTTCTTACCTACATTGGCCCTTCCTCTTTGATTTATCAAAGTATAAGATTATCCATGTATAAGGCCAGTTGCAAACTTTTCACAAATAAAAGCATACCCCATCATAGTACATAGCTGACCCCTTTTCCATTTTTATTGTTCACAGAGGCAGAAGCAAGAAAAAATATTCACAGATAAGAGTTTCGTGATAGTAGAAGACTTAATCTGTGAACTTGGGAGAAGCTGTTCACATCAAGGATGCCTTTCTCCTCTGGGGAGAAACTTCCCTGATTAGCTTCACCTTAAGGGTTCCAGTGGGTATATGATTTCAAGAGTGTGGAGGGACCCTTCTCAATTAGGAGATTATGAACCCACAGTTCAAGGTGCCAAAGTTTTGTTGTAGTGTGGATGGCAAGGACAGTCTTTGATACTCTCAGAAGATTCAAACCACAAAAAGTTTTCTTTACCTGGTGAAAATTCACTGTAGCATAATCATCTACAATTATAACATCAGCCCTCTTGCATGGAAAAGGGAAAACATGCATTGAAGAAAACGATGGAACAAAATGCCTTCATAAAATGTTTAAATGGCCCACCAGGTGACCAAATGTACCTGAAGCAAGTTTTCAGTGGATTGATTCTGTGAACTTTAAGCTGTGACATTCTTTATTCTGATTAATATATTTTGCATTAAATTCTCTTATCTGAAATTAATATGGCTATACAAGTTCATCTTCGGTCACTATTTGCTTTGTGTATTCTTTCATACTTCATGTAAAATCTCTTTTTACATGAAAAAAATCTTTTTCTCTGACTTTGTTTTCTTGAAAGCAGAACATGGTTGACTTTTTAATATAAGCCATCAGATTTCCCTATTTGAATCATTGGGTTTAAACTATTTATATTTATTAATGTAACTGAGGTACATGAATTTGTATAACCCTAATTTGTGTTCATATTTAGCACACATTTCATTTTGTTTGATTTTCCCTGGTCATTTTTAAGTTGAAGATTCAAAGTATCCTTTAATCTCCTTTCCTTCTGTATTTTGGAAGTAATATAATCAGTTTCTATGGCTTTCATGATTATCCTCATGACTCTAATATAGATAGATTCATTTATGGGTAGAGATATAAATATCTATTTTTTAAGTAAAATCTAAAATTAATTGAAATCTCTGTCCTCTTCCTAATCAAAGCAGGGACATTATTATCTGGCTTAAACATACTCAGAACTGCATTCCTACATCTTTACTAGTATCTAAATTTTTAATTAATGTTCTTTTTAGCACAAATTTTTGCTTTTATTCATCGAGTTAACTAGAATTACCAAAAAAAAAAAAAAGTCACGCTTTGTATTTGATTTATATTATCTTCTACATACAACTCCTTTTTTACTTTGGGTTAATCTCTTGCTATAATACCTCTTTGGGTGGAATTTTTAGTAAGCTTGCACAGATGGTAAGTTTTCTGCTTTTTTTATGTCTATAAGTTCTGTTTATTTGACCTTGTTTTGACACCAGTTCTAATACAAACTGGATGTCCTGCGATGTAACCCAATTCTGATGCTAACTATCCAGCGTTAGAACAGATCCTAGAGGTAAAGGGAAGACCCACCTCAGATGCCAGTTGCAGCTCCTGGGGAGTTTCCACACCTCTGACCAGCTATAAATTCAAGGGGTCTCATGACCTCCTCGGAATTGTTAATTATCTTAAAGGACTTCTAGCATTCACTGCTCTACACTTACAATTCCAGTTTTATCATAAAGGATATGAATCAGGAACTGCCAAATGGAGAGCTCCCATGACCTCTCCCCATGGAGTCAGGGTACTCTCCCTCCCAGCACATCCATGTATTCACCAACCCGGAAGCTCTTTGAGCTTTGTGTATCCAGAGTGTGAGGTCTTGGTCTTATGAAATCATTGGTCACATAATTGAGCTCAGTCTCCAGACCTTCTCTGCTGTGGGGTGAGGCTGAAACTTCCCACCCTCTAATCACATACTAGGTCTTTCTGGAGTGCTTGGCCCCTTTCTTGAAACTATAAAAGGGCGCACTACTTGTCACCTGGTTAGTATAAACTCAGGTGTGCTGGAAAGAAGTTCTTATGAATAAGTCATAAAAGATACTCCAACACTCAAGAAATGCCAAGGGTTTTTGAAGGTCTTTGTCAGAAACTGGGATAAAAACCAGAACATATTCTTTATTTTGCCACAGACCTCATTTTTCAATTATAGTTTAGCTATATATAGAACTCGAGTTGGACCCGCATTTTCCTTCAGAACTTCAAGGTATTAAACGATTTTCTTCTAGCAACTTTTGCTGCTATTGCAAAATCACCACTCAGTTTAATTGTTATCCCATCATGTGAATAAGTCCCACATGTAAATAAGTCTTCTTTCTGGTAGTTTCAATAATGTTATTTAACAAAAAGTTATATGTTGTGCTAGGCACTATTCTAAGCATTTTGCAAATGCTAATTTATTTTTTAGTCCTCCTGAGATTTCTATGAGTAGGTACTCTTCGGGTCCCCTACTTTTCAGATGAGTGAACTGAGCTACAGAGATGTTAAGTAACTTTCCAAATAAGCCATAGTGCAATGGTATTTGAGCCTATGTAGTCTGGCTCCAGAATCCATGCAAGTTACACTTACTTTCTATTCATACACACATTGTGTTTTTATCAGTCATCACCTTAATTTTTTTTGGTATAAGAACAAGATAAATAAATACATATTAATATGCCCTGATATAACTATCTTCTAGCAGGAAATAAAACATTCCGTGGTATTAAGCAAAACCTCACTATGCTTTCATAATATGCTTGCTTTCTGATTGCCAGTCTAGTTTATTACTCATATTTTGACAGTTATTAGTCTCCTATAAATCAAAAATATTGCCCTTTGTCTACCCGGTTAAGCTATCAGTCAAACCACTATCAGCATACATTAGGGAAAATATCAATTTACAGTAAAGGCACATCTCATTTTATGTAAATGAAGGTAAAACTGGAGTATGTCCTAATACACCTAAAAATGTAAATGTAAGTATTTTAATGTGAAATTAGTTTTCATCAATTGAATGAACCTATTTAGTGAGCTTTCAATATCGAAACTGTCCCCACAGAGTCAATAAGAATTACATGCTGGGTTCTGGACAGAAATATAGTTATACTTAAGCATTAATTAGGTTGCACCTTAGCCCACCTCCTTGCAGCTACTTACTAACCAAAAGTCACACACACTAGGTACTGAACATTTGCATCCCCATTGTTTCTATAGATAGAACCTCTGATGTTATAATCGTAAGGCTTTTGTTGAAGGATTGCTTAAGATGTTTTTCAGATCCTAAGTTTCAGCAGAGTAGCTGATACCAACAAGATACCCTCACAGAGGAATGAACCAGTTTCTTCATCTCCTCACTCTATGATTTCACCCTGTACTCTTCCAACAATAAATGATCCCCACACCTCAGCCCACTACTCATCCAAACCCCATAAAAATCTCTATTCTCAAACTCCTCAGAAAGGTGGATTTGAGGTTTCCTACTATCTCCTCATTTGGCTGCCTTATGATTAAACCTCTTTGCTGCAAGGGTCTTAGTGTATTGACTTGTCATGCACCGGACAATGAACCTGGTGCATTTATAGTATGAGAATTGCCAAAGTCAACTCATCTGATACATTTTGGTTGGTTGTCAACATAGTGTAATTCAATGAATTCAAGTGAATTTCCTACTAACACTGACTGAAAATGCTCACAAAGAAAACAAATGAGTTTTAACTTTTTTTTTTTTTTTAATAAAAGGCACCATATTTTAGTATCTACCATCATTGTCATGAACCTTTTTTGTATATCTACTATGGAAAAGCTTTCGCAAGTTCCTAAAGCAGTCAACTGTTTTGAGAATTGTGTTCCATAAGTAGTTAAGTGTTTTGAAGGTACAACACATATGTGTACAAAAGTGACCACAAAAAGTACTACAGGCAGTAAGGATTTTAGACTTCAGAAAAATTTTACTAAGGTGAGTTGCAATGACTAGGAAGGTTTTAATAAGACAATACAGTTAAGCTGTTCTTTGAAGGGATTAGATAAAAGGAGAAAAATATATGAGGCACTGCTTCAAGCGGGATAAGTTAAAAAGATGGTAATGTATAGAAGGCAATAGAAAATCTGCTAGACTAGGAGTATACAGTTTTTTGGAAGAATAACATAGCAGTGGATCATATAGATAGAAATAATTCAAGCTATAGTTTGAAGTTCAGGAGGAAGTCTGGATTTATTTTCTTGAGGTACTGTGGAGCCTTCAAAGGTTGAGGAAATGCTAATCAGGATGAGAAAATATGCTAGGAAGCTCTATCTGTTCAGAAGGAGAAAGCATATTAGAATCAGACAAGATTGTAAGTCAGAAAGTCCAACAAGCAAGTGCCCAAATTGTTAAGACTGTGGTAATAACAGGGATATTCAGGGTCAGAGGGATGCAATATGCAGTCCTGTGAACACCCTCTTATCTTAATCTAATGGGCATTCATTCAAGCAACATGTGTTAAGTCCCAGGCATTATTCTGAATCCTCATTACATATATGAGTAAAGCATAAACACTTACTGTAGCTGACTCTTTCCACTTCAACATGGAAGCTTTCCACCAAAATCCTTTTCTCTCTCGTCATGATCATCAAATCTCCTACACCCTAACCAAACAATTCAATCAAGAGGTTTTTTTTTTTCCTTTAATTTTTGAAATGTTTGTGATATCTTTATTTGTTTTTCAGGTGGTCAATCAAAATTTTATTTCTCTGCTTTATAATCCTTGTCCTCTATGAAATCACCTGAAATCCCTGGAAGATTTTCTTCATTTAGTTCTAACAAGAGATTTTCCCATTTTCTGTCACCAAGGTCTTATGTGACACTTTGCTTCATCCTTAGAATTGGAAGAATTAATATATGATACAGGAAATGAAAAATAAAAAATTTAAACCTCCCACTGATGGGCTTGTGATGCCTGCAAATAAAATTGTTCAGTGACCACTAGGGGAAACAAAGATAAAAAATCAGAGACAGTAAAATAAGAAAGCACAAATTTAGAAAAAAAAAAAAAAAATCCTAATGTAAACCCTAAGAAGTTGTGGTCTAATTTTACCTTTAGCATTTCAAAAATGTTGCACACTGAACCTGGGATTTCAGGAGCTTTTACTTAATTTATTTCCACAATCTTCTCTTATGCTGAGCATATCTTTATTTTTATAACTCACTGTGACCTGCCAGCATATACTCACATAAATCTATAAAATGCATGGAAAGAAGAGGAAAGAGTTCATCGGATTCCAGATGTTTCAAAACCACCTGTCCATTGGCATTGTTGACTCTAGATCATGAATGGCTATGACATTTCCATGACACCTAGGAAAAGAAGCACAAAAGAGACTTAGGTGGGACTCAGGTGGGACTCCGGTGGGGCTTGGGTGCAATGAAGCACGGCTTACGTAAACGGGCTGGGTTTAGAGAAAAGGAAAAGTGAAGAATAAAAAAGTGAGAAAGGCCAGGGAAGTGTGTGCATCTAAATCTTACAGCCACCTGTTTCAAATAATTTCTTTTTAACATCTCTACCAACTTTCTGATAAGTAATACAATTGATAAGAAATTAAATGAAAACACTGAAGAAAAGCTAAAGCTAAATTAAGAATAGCCTATTTTAGAATGACAAATTGTGCCAAAATACGGATGTGTAGCAAGATAGCACGTCATACTAAGAAATACTCGAATGAGATTTCACAAAGACGGAAATGTTTCAGGAGGAGAAAAGGTAAGATACTGAAGTGTGCTGTGAAGAATAAAGGAGCTTCCACGTGCAGGAAGAGGAGACAGGAGTACGTGCACTGTGACAGATAGCGCAGAGGTACCACTGTCAGCAGGCTTCAGTAACCAAAAGGAAGCCTTGAAGCGAAGATTGTGGTGCACTGAAACTCAACTTGGGGAGCATTCAGCAGAGAAAATCTCAGGGCAATTTGGGGCAGTTATTCATAATTTGTTCAAATGAGTATGTCAGTACACATATTGTTAGATACCGGTGCATGTAATTACTCAAAACATGAATTTCCATGCAATTGCCAATTGTTCCAAGATACTCTTGCTGATTACCTGAAGGACCTCAGCTGTTGGAGTCTGGCCCGGCATATGTATGCAAATAAAGTAGAAAATTAAAGTCATTATGTGAAAAATTCAACGGAAACAGAATCACCTGAACCATGCAGAATACTGCAAGGTCATCCTATGACATGAATTTCCCTTTCATTTCATCTGCGTTCACCAAGGACTCAAAAAAACAACCAGCCCCAGGGTTTGGGATGTCTGGCAAGTACTCCTGTTTTGTAGGGTATACAACTCCAATAGAGGTGGCAATTTTCTTCCTTCCCATCCTAGCGGCAACATATTGATCATCAAGGAGGTCCAAAGGACAGGGATTAGCTTTAGAGATCTCACACCTTTACAAAGGAAATGTAAGTCTAAATAAAATGTATTTGAGACTAGGCACTAGATTGTTGGTGCATGTGGATTTTGAGAAGTTAGTGCTGTACGTGTACACAGAAATTTCTGTGGAATAAAGAAACTAGGGAGTAACTATGGAAAAAAAAAATGTTCCAGACTTTCCAATAGAAAAGTACATTTTTTGTTAATGGTATAAGTTACTTGACTGTGAAGTTATTTCCACCTATTTTCTTGAAGCAATACTGAATGTTTCTCTTACCACCAAATGTCTCCTTTAGTAACTTGGTTGTGATGATTTAAACTCCTAATAATATCCTTTTGGCTTAAACCGGTAGTTCGCAATGCCTGGTCTCGACACCAACATCATCGACATCACCTGGGAACCTGTTAGAAATGCATATTTTCAGATCCCACTCGAGGTCTACTGAATCAGAAACTCCAGGATTAGGACCCAACAAATTGTGTTATATTCCCGTCAGATGATTCTGACGTATATTCAACATTGAGAACCATCAGCTTAGCCCATTAACAATTTCAGTTAATTGTAAATCACTTATCTGAAAAAAGTAACTCATTAAGCAATTATAACCCACTTAAACATACATGAAGTTATCATTTTAAGAGAATCAAACCCAAGAATAAAACCTGACTCCGTTGATGAAAAGGATAAATTAGGAAGGTCTCCTGGTACCAAGAAAAATGGACAGATGGTGCCAGAATGAGACTCCTAGGGAAGATCAAGGGAATTCAGGAGGCTTTAGGCTGGAAGTAACCATCAAAGGAAATGAAAAAGGATTGACAAGGCATGACACATTAACTCTTCCCATAGGATAAAATTTTCAATAACCTGTCATTGGAAGTACTGTGCTAGTCCCCAAACAAAATAAACAACATAATTGATAGCCAGTCTACAAACATATTTATAAATTTGTAAATCTGTGTATGTGTGCGTGTTCATATTTTTTAAGTGCTGACTATTACAGAAGACTGTGCTAAGAATTGTACATATATTATTCCACTTAATCGTAATAACCTTATTTGAAAGGACCATTAATAATCCTGTTTTTACATATGAGGAAGTTTAGATTTAGCACAGAAATTTTGCTCATGTCCATGTTAGAAATTTCAGAGAAAATGAAATCTGTCTAGCACTAAGTTCAGCCTTTAATGAATAAGCCAAAGGCAAAGGATAGATGATGACAGCTGGGTGATGGGTGGAGATATAGATATAGATATAGATATAGATATAGATAGATATAAATATGGAATGAGAGAGCGACAGAGAAAGAGATTGATCAGTTGATCAAGGTGTATTAATAACTCTGTTTTCTGTAAAAGCTACATACTCCTTAAAATAGTAGATTATTCTCAATTTTGACAGGATACTGTTTTGTGTGTATGGGCAAAATCAGTTATTCCTCATTAGAATTTAGCTTTCATAAACCCTTAAAGAATAGAGGCCATCTAGTAAAAATCAGTTTCTCTCTCTCATGCTCCTTCTCTTTCTATTTTCTCTCTCCAGATTTATTATCCCTTTAGCTCTATCCTCAAAGCCATCATCATAGCTCAGCTGTCTAATATTTCTTCTTGATTTATTGCTCCCATGCTTTAATCCATTCTATACCCAACTGCCATATTAAGCTTCTTTTATTTATTTATTTATTTATTTATTTATTTATTTTTTTGGAGACAGAGTCTCACTCTTGTCCCCCAGGCTGGAGTGCAATGGTGCGATCTCATCTCACTGCAACCTCTGCCTCCCAGGATCAAGCGATTCTCCTGTCTCAGCCTCCGGAGTAGCTGGGATTACAGGCACATGCTGGCACACAAGGTGAACTTTTTGTATTTTTAGTAGAGATGGGGTTTCACCATGTTGCCCAGGCTGGTCTTGAACTCCTGAGGTCAGGCAATCCATCTGCCTCGGCCTCCCAAAGTGCTAGGATTACAGGCATGAGCCACCGCGCCAGGCTTAGTCTTCTTAAATAAAAGTCAGCTGTTAACACATCCTTTCTTTGCACAATAAGGCTCACATTTTCTTCCATATATAACTAATAAAATAGACAAGAAGTCCTCACCTTTGTAATCAAGTCCCTCCAAGATTGTTCCTAACATGCCTTTCTAGGTGTATTTTCTCTGCTCCTTTGCATAGGCCTAGGCTAAAAAAATCACTTAGTTATATACAATATCTGCAACCTGCCCTGCGTTTTTCTATCTCTATGTCTAACCTTCTACAGTTCCCTCCAAATACAATGTCTCCTACTTCTAAATCTACTTGTTAAAATAATTCAATATTTAACTAAATTTTTACCCCTTTGCTCAACTAAAATTTTAACTCCTTGAAAATTCCTCCGACCTTCCCCTAGTTGTGATCCCTTTCTGACAACTGTGGCCATGTTTCCACATTTTCCATGATATTTATCACTTGTTCCCTTAATAAATGAAAGCTGCTTAAGGACATAAGTGAAGGCAACATTAGAGGAGGTTTTACTTGTCACATCAACGTACATTTCGAGCTTTGCCAAATTCTAGCTGAGTGAGCCTAGGCAAGTCATTTAACCCAGCTCTCCACTGACTCTCTTAGAAAATTATGATAATAATGCATTTTCACAGGGTTGTTATAGTAATTAAATGAGGTAATATGTACCTCTTAATATTCAACCACTAAAAACTATTATTCAAATGTATTGTTTTCATCCAAGATTGATACTATTACTAATTATTATTGCTTCCTTATGGGTACTAGCATTATCCTTTGGAGTAGTCAGTCATTATACATTAGTTGGATAAAATTAATAATTATTATAATTCCTTCTTAAGATTCTAAAGTTATATGTTTTGTACACGTCAGCATATTAGTACACAAAGAATGCTGTCTTTCAAACTTCTCTCTTCTTGAGGCTCTGAATGCAGATTCAAATTTAGTCCGATACTGCACAAAACATGTTAGAATTGTTCTTTTGGAATTACTGTTAGGGTAAGTTTATACATCACACAAGAAATACTCTCTCGTTATAGTTATATCACCTTTTGACATAAAACGTTCCCCAGATAGATGCCCAATCTTACAAAAGTTAGCTCTGAATAATTTGCAATTGTTGGCAAAAATCAAGTATAAACTCAAAGAGATATTTCCTACACTAGATATGGCTAAAATAATGTTATATTGGTTATATTAAGATATATCTAATACCTGGGCTGCACCTAAAACATCATAACTATGATCAAATTTGCACGTATGAAGGAAGTGACAACTGTGCTGTGACTACCACCTGATTGATGGTAACTGTAAGTAGCCATCAATTTTAAATCACAAGCTGATTTCAAAGACGTCTTTATAAATGAAAAAAAATGTGACTGAGAATAAGTAAAATGCAATAATGGCAACCTCTAATACCTGTTAGGGATCCTACTTCACAAAGTAAAAATTTACAAAGTAAAAAGTTCTTATTTGTTCCATAAATTTCTTTCTTAACTTTTGAGTTAATTTTTGTATGTAGTGCAAAGAATGGATTGAGTATTTTTTGTTTGTTTTTGTTTGGGGGCACTTTTTTCCACACATGGATATTCAGTTGTTTAAAAACCAGTTTTTGAAAACACTGTCCCTACTCTACTGAATTGTGGAAAGGCAAAGTTGTCTTTGCAACTTTGTTGAAAAGCAATTGACCATACACACACACACAATTGACTATACACACACACACACACGTCTTTTTCTAAACTGACTATTCTGTTCCATTAATCTACTTTATCTTGATGCAAATACCATGCTGTTTTGGTGACTATAGCTTTATAATAAGCCTTGAAGTCAGGTAGTGTTAGCCCTCTAACTTTCTTCTTTTTGAAAATTATTTTGGCTATTCAATATTCATTGCATTTATATGAGTCAAATATACCAACAAAAATCTACTATATATATTTTTGGAATCGTGTTGCTGTGTAAGGCAAGAAATGGATAAATACAATTTTCAGATACATAATCATGGTATATCTGTTTAGTTAGGTCTTCTTCAATTTCTCTCAGTAATGTTTCTTAGTTTCATACACAGGTCTTACACAACTCGTAGTGTATTTAGTCATAAGTATTTCACAATTCTTTTTTTTTTTTTTGTCTGTTTGTTTGTTTTTGTTTTGTTTTTGAGATGGGGTTCCATCTGTGTTGCCCAAGCTAATCTCAAACCTGGGTTCCTCCTGCCTCAGCCTCCCAAGTAGCTGGGGCTACAGGTACACACCACAATGCCTGACACACAGTTTTTGATAGTATTGCAAATGGTATTTTTAAAGGACAATTTCTGAATGTTTGTGCTAATATTCTAAACTACAATCAATTCTGTGTAATTGATATTATATCCTGCAACCATACTAAACTTATTTATTCATTCCAATAGTTTTTTGCACATGCCATACAATTTTCTATAGAGATAATTATGTCATTTGCAAATGAAGACAACTATACTTTTTCTCCAATGTAGACTTTTTAAAAAATGTTTTCTTGCCTTATTGAACATGTTATAACCTGCAGAAAAGGTTGAATAGAAGTTGTTATGGCAGATTTTTTGCCTTGTTTCTGATCTTACTGGGAAGCACTCTGTCTTCCATGATTAAGAATAATGTTAGCTGCAGGGATTTTTTGGATGCCTTTTATTGAAATAAAACAGCCTGATTATCTTTTAAGATGGCTGAAAGTTCTCATCAAGAATAGTTGATGAAGTTTGCCTAATGCTTTATCTCAATCTCTTGAGATGACTATATATTTTTTCTAATTTAGTGTGTGATATGGTTTGAATTTGTGGCCCTGCCCAAATCTCATGTCAAATTGTAATCTGCAGTGTTTGAAGAGGAGCCTGGTAGAAGGTGATTGGATCATGAGGGCAGATTTACCCCCTTGCTGTTCTTGTGATAGTGAGTAAGTTCTCATGAGATCTGGTTGTTTGAAAGTGTGTAGCACCTTCCTCTTCACCCTCTTCCTCCTTCTCTGGCCATATAAAATGTACCTGCTTCCTCTTTACCTTCCACCATGACTGTGGGTTTCCTGAGGCCTCCTCACGCTTCCTGTGCATCCTGCAGAACTGTGAACCAATTAAACCTCTTTTCTTTATAAATTACCCAATCTCATGTGGTTCTTTATATCAATGCGAGAAGGGACTAATACAGTCTGTTAATATATTGAGTCACATTGATTGATTTCTAATGGTAAACCAATCTTGCATTTCTGGGGGAAAAAACAACTTGTTATGATGTATTATCTTTTAATATATTGTTGAATTCACTTTACAAAATGTAGAGAATGTATCTACAATTATGAGAGATATTTGTAATTTTCTCTTTTATGATATCTTCATCTAACTTTGGTATCAGGGTAATCCTAGCCTCAAAGAATGTGTGGAAAGCATTTCATTTCTAAAATTTTTCTGAAGGACTTTGGGTAGAACTGGTATTCTTTCTTTCTCAAATATTTGGTAGAATTCACCAGGGAAGTCATCTGGGTGTGGAGTTGTCCTTGTGGTAATGTTTTAAGCTAAAAATCCAAGCTTATAATAAACATAGAGCTATTTGAGGTGCCTCTACTTTTCTTGAGTGAACCTTTTTCGTTTGTATTATTTAAGAAAAATTTTCCTACTACATTGTAAAATTTACTGGCATAAAGTTGTCTATAATATTCTCTTACTATCCTTATTATCATAGTATTATTTCACCATACTCCATGGTCTCTATTCTTTAACTATTTGTAGAAAATGTAGAGATTTTTTTTCATATATATAAAATGGTAAAAAATAATATCTTCTCTTTTTTACATGATCAGTCTGGCTAGAGTTTTATTAATTTTCCTTATTTGTTCAAAGAAGATCAAAATTTTCTTGATTTTCTTTTTTGTATTTTACTGACTTTTTCTTTAATCATTACTATTTTTTTCTTCCGCATAACTTGGTATTCATTTGCTCTTTTTTAGTTCTTAAAGTAGAAGCTGAGGTTATTAATTTGTAATCTTTCTTCTTTTCTAACATAGGTGCTGTATTGGTCTATTTGGTTTTGCTAGAAAAGAATACCTGCACTTGGTAATCTATATAGAAAATAGGTTTATTTGGCTTACAGTTCTTCAGGCTGTGTGAGAAGTATGGCACTGGCATCTACATCTGTGAGATCCTTGGGCTGCTTCCACTCATGATGGAATGCAAAGGGGAGCCAGTCAGGCAGTGATCACATGGTGAGAGAGGAAGCAAGGTGGAGAAGAAGGTGCCAGGCTCTTTTTAACAATCAGTTGTCATGATAAGCAATAGAGTGAGAACTCACTCACCCCCAAGGGAGAGCATTAACCTATTCATGAGAGATCTGCCTCCATGATTCTAACACATTAGGCCACACCTCCAACATTGAGGATAAAATTTCAACATAAGGTTTGGAGTGGACAGTATCCAAACCATAGTAGGTGCTTAGTGCTGTGCATTTCCCACTAAATACTGCTTTAGTGGCATCCCACATATTCTGATATGCTGTGGTTTTCTTTTTTATTTACTTTAAAATATTTACTAATTTTCATTTGATTTATTCTTTCGACTATAGATAATTTGAAATTGGGTAACTTAGTTTCCAAAAATGTAGGGATATTTTTTGAGAGACAGTGCTGTTATTGCTTACTACATGCCCAGCCATTAAAATATATATGAACAGGGATGAGGGATATACATAGATATATAGATATATAGATATGTGTGTGTATATGATATACATTGTGTGTGTGTGTATATATATCCCTGTTCCAATTTTGCTGTTTTGATTCCATTCCTTTCTTTTGCTTTCAAGAATAGATACCTAGGACAACCGACTGTTGAAGCAGCTGATGAGATGGACATTGTGTGAATACACTGATGAGGTATCAAATTGCAAATAGACCCAACTTGTACTTTTAGAAACCATTTTGACTATGAGGTGACAGAGCTCACAGTGATGAAAAGTGTGTTGGAAATGTTAAAAAGAGATGTGCTTTAAAAATAAAGCACAGTGAAAGAGGTGGAGCAAGATGGAGGAATGGAGGCCTCCACCAATTGTCCCCACCACAGGACACCAAATTAACAACTATCCACACAGAGAAAACACCTTCCTAAGAAAAAATGGGTGAGCACTCACCGCATCTGGTTTTAACTTCATATTGATGAAAGAGGCACTGAAGAGATAGACATAACAGTCCTGAATCACCAATGCCCCTCTCCTACCTGCCACATTGGGGTGTGGTACAGAGAACCTCTCTGGGTGCTGGGGGAAGAGAACACAGCAATGGTGAGGCATTGAAATCAGTGCTATCTTGTTAGAGCAGCACCGAAACCTGGACCAAACTCACCTGATGCCCACACACAAAGAGAGCATTTAAACCAGAAGTAGCCAGAGGGGAACTGCCAATTCCAGCAGTCCAAAATTGAGTGCCTACAAACCTTGCCACTGAGGGTCAAATTGCTCTTGGTCTCTGAGTAAACTTAAAAGGCAGTCTAGGTCATAAAGACTGCAACTATTAGGCAAGTCCTAGGGCTGAAAAAGGCCCAGAGACAGTGGACTGTAGAGGAAGCATGGAAAATATTGAGATTTCAGTTGGTGCAGCCAAGGGAGTGCTGGCATCACCGCTCCCCTGATCTCAAGCTGCATAGCTTGCAGCTCCAAAAGAGATCCCTTCCTTCCACTTGAGGAGAGGAGAGTCAAGAGTGGGGAGGAATTTGTCTTGCATCTTGGATACCAGCTTAGTCACAGCAGGAGAGGGCACTGTTCAGAGTCATGAAGCTCTCATTCCAGGCCCTACCTCCCAGATGACATTTCTAGACACACCTGGGGTCAAAAGGGAACCCACTGCCTTGAAGAAAAGGACCCAGTCTTGCCAGCCTTCGTCACCCACTAACTAAAGAAGAGCTGTTGGGTCTTGAATAACCAGCAGTGATACCCAAGGACTACATCAAAGGTTTTGGTGAGAGACCTGCTGGCTTCAGGTACCTCCACTGGCACAAGGGGGTAGGGCACCAAGCAGGCTCTTACGGTTCCTCATTCCAGGACTTGACTCTTGGATTGCATTTTCGGACCCGTCCTGGGTGAGAGGGGAGCCCACTGCCTTAAAGGGTGAGTCCCAGGTCAGGCAGCATTACCACAAGCTGACTTAAAAGACCTTGGGCATTAAGGGAACATAAGTGGTAGTTTGGCAGTATTCCTTGTGGCCAGGGTTGGTGGTGGCTATGGGATGGAGCTCCTCTGCCTTTGAAAAGAGGATGGAAGAGTGTGAAGGACTGTATCTTGTGGTTTGAGTGCCAGTTCACCTACAATACAATAGAACCCCAGGTAGACTTCTGAGTTTCTGACTCTAGTCCCTAACTTCCAGATGACATTTCTGGACCCACTTTGGGTTTGGGGGACCTCACGTCCCAAAAGGGAAGGACATAGGCCTGGCTGGTCTTTACCACCTGCCAATTGTAGAGCTCCAGGGCCCAGGGAGTGGTTACAGTAGGCCTTGGGGAAGATCAAGAACTGTGCTGGTTTCAGGTCTGAACCAGAGCACAAATAATGATGGTGGCCACATGGGGTGCTATGTCACTCCACCCCAGCTTTAGGTGGCTCAGAAAAAAGGCTCTGTATGTTTGGGAAAATGTAAGGGAAGACAACAAGACTCTCTGCCTGGTAATCCAGAGAATTATCCCAGATCACGGCCAAGACTACCAAGGCGGTACCTTTACAAGTCTGCAAGAAACCCAGTGTTACTGGGCTTGGGGTGCCCCCTAAAGCAGAAACAGCTTCAATCACAACCACCCAAGTCTTTTCAAATATCTGGAAAGCCTTCCCAGGAAAGACAGCTACAAATAAGCCCAGACAGTGAAGACTGTAATAAACCTAAACTCTTAAATGCCCAGACAACAAAGAACATCTACTAGCATCAACACCATCCAGTAAAACCTGACCTCACCAAATGCACTAAATAAGTCACCAGCAGCCAATTCTTGAGAAACAGAGATATGTGACCTTTTAGACAGAGAATTCACAATAGCTGTTTTGAGGAAACTCAAAGAAATTCAAGATAACACTGAGAAGGAATCCAGAATTCTATCAGATAAATCTAACGAAGAGATTAAAATAATTAAAAAGAATCAAGTGAAATTCTAGAGCTGAAAAATGTAATTGGCATACTGAAGAATGTATCAGAGTCCTTTAATAACAGACTTGATAATGCAGAAGAAAGAATTCATGAGAGTGAAGACAGGCTATTTGAAAACAGCCAGAGGAGACAAAAGAGAAAAGAATAAAAAAATAAATAAAACACATTTACAGGACCTATAAAATCCCTCAAAGGGGCAAATCTAAGAGCTATCTGCAGATAAACTGTCATAGGACTTTTTAGCCTTCATAAACATGTGAGTCAATTCCCCTAATAAGCCCCCTTTCATCTATCTATCATCTATCTATCTATCTATCTATCTATCTATCTATCTATCTATCTATCTTATTGGTGGTATCTTTCTGAAAAATCCTAACTAATACAACCCACTCTTTTGTTATAACAGTGCTGTATTAGTCAGGGTTCTCTAAAAGGACAGAACTAATAGGATAAATGTATATATGAAGGGAAGTTTATTAGGGTAATTGACCTACATGATCACAAGGTGAAGTCCCACAGTAGGCCATCTGCAAGCTGAGGAGCCAGGAAGCCAGTTTGGGTTCCAAAACCTCAAAAGCAGGGGGAATTGACAGTGCAGCCTTCAGTCTGTGGCCATAGGCCTGAGAGCCTCTGGCAAGTCACTGGTGTAAGTCCAAGAGTTCAAAAGCTAAAGAACTTTGAGTCTGATATTCGAGGGCTAGAAGCATCCAGCCTGGGAGAAAGATGGAGTCCAGAAGACTCAACCAGTCTAGTCCTTCCAAGTTCCTCTGCCTGATTTTATGCTAGCTGCGCTGGCAGCTGATTAGATGGTGCCCACCCAGATTGAGGGTGGGTCTGCCTCTCCCAGTCCACTGACTCAAATGTTAATCTCCTTTGGCAACACCCTCACAGACACACCCAGGAATAATACTTTGCATCCTTCAGTTCAATCAAGTTGACACAATATTAACCACCACAAATGTCTACTAAGAGAATTAATTTTTAAAGATCAAAATAAATAAGATGACTCTGCCCTCAAGCAACTTGATGAAATTGAAATACTTAGGAAAATACACAAAGTTAACACTAATATGAAAATGAGAAATAATCTAGTTATGGTAAGAAAGGACTGAAACCAAAAATACATGAGCGATTAGTTCTTGATTGAGAAGAGTCTCAAGGAAGTCATATATTTGCATCTTACCTTTAATTAGCATTATTTAGTTCTCTAAGGTTTTCACAAGTAATATTTCATTTAATCTTTACCACAGTTGTAGTGGGTAAAAATCATTATATCCCTTAAAAATGAAAGAGAAATAGTTGTTCAGAAATATTTATTGATTTATCCAGAGCCACATGACTAGTATACGAAACAGCTCAGATTTTCAACCCCTCATTCAGTGTTATCAAATATTATCTTGGAAAATGTGACAGTAAGAAATTATAATAATCTCCAATCAACATACCTTTTGTAAATAGAGATTCTGAACTGTTTGAAAACATTATCTTCTAAAGAAGATCTGATAAACACCTTGGAAATATGCTTATCTTATCATTTGTTCATCATCATTAATTTCAAAGGTTAACTACAGCCCAGAAGCTGTCAGGTTTGACAGATTAATGGAGCTGAAATAAATGGCATGTTGCCCTTGCTACAAAGTGCAATTATTGTAAGTGACATGTCTTTGGATATAATGAAGTTTCAGAACACAGCATGTTGGTAAAGATCTGAGAGTCCTTTATCCTCAGAGGCCCTGCTTTGGGTTTAATAGATCAGTTTAATAGATCAGTTCTAAGAGGAATCGAGATCTGGCAACTGCTGAGGTCTGACGATTTATTGACTCTCACCTGGAGATAACCTTTATCAAACTCTTTGCCGCCATATCTTGAAAAAGTGTTGTAAAATATTTATTTCAAGACTGCAGACTGTTCTCTGAAAATTGGGAGGGGAGACTTAACGAATATATTTTTGACTATATTTTTATAATGATAAAAGCCCTTCAAATAACCCACTACACACACACACACACACACACACACACACACACAGATCCAACTATGCAAATGAATTCTCAAGACAAAACCCTCGTCCTCTAATTCTCCTAATTTGATTGCCATTGTGAAGACACATTAATCTAAAAATCAGTGAACCATCACCATTCTTGTCTTTTCATGTACAGCTGGAGCTGTTGTGGGTGACCAAGTAGTAAGAGAAATAAAGATTAGGTGGAAAACACTAGGCATACTTTATCACACTGACAAATGAATAGTGAACGGACCCAGTAAAAGGTGGTGTTCACATGGGAACCTACCAGGAGATGAAATTAAAATGTAGATGAAAATGCCTCGTCTTCGTGAAGAGCACCGTTGTACCTAGTTGCTTAAAATGATAAAGCCATTTGAGCTGTGGCCTAAGGCAGCATGGAGGGATTTGGATTAGATGTACACTATAAGCTGTCAGAAAAGAAAAGCCTGTGCAGAAACAGTGATGACAGCTATAAATGCAGTATGCAGGGAAAGAAAATGTCAGCTCAATCAATAACATATCTGCCTCCACTGGTCTACCCCAGGCCTTCTCAGACACGTGAAAGCTTTGCTACGCAGATGTCACTTTGTGGTGATTTGCACTCCACTGACTCTTACTAGTTATGTGATATTTGGAAAGTTGTTATATTCTCCAATCTTTACCCCTTAATTAAATAGAGATTTTTTTAAAAATGATTTCACTAGACTGTCATGGAGGAAAGGAATGAGATAAAGCATGTGAATGAAGAAGCAGAATCTTCAGGGGTACACAGTTGCTGCCTGATAAATGAGAGCCATAAAACGTCAAAGAATGCTCCTCCCTGGCCGGGCACAGTGGCTTATGCCTGTAATCCCAGCACTTTGAGAGGCCAAGGCGGGCAGATCATGAGGTCAGGAGATCGAGACCATCCTGGCTAACACGGTGCCACCCCATCTCTACTAAAAATACAAAAACAAAATTAACCGGGTGTGGTGGCAGATGCCTGTAGTGCAGCTACTTGGGAGGCTGGGGCAGGAGAACGCTGCGAACCCAGGAGGTGGAACTTGCAGTGAGCCGAGATTGCACCCCTGCACTCCAGCCTGGGTGACAGAGTGAGACTCCATCTCAAAAAAAAAAAAAAAACAAAAAACAAAACAGAATGCTCCTCCCTTTAAAAAACCCTATATGGTGATCATTTGATTCTTGGCATTACATGCAAATGAGTCTCTTCTTTATCTTAACCTGATCAACCACATCAACAACTCTTCTCCCATCATGAACTCTTAAATTTTGCCACATCAACCCTCCAACACACCAAGTCCTTTCTCCATGATTCTGTACACCCATTACCTTTGTCTGAAAGAGTCCTTTACTCCTCCACCTGATAAACTCATCCTTTAAGACTCGCAGTCTTCTGTGAAGCTTTTCCATCATCTGCTAGAGTTAGTTCAACCAATCCAATAATCTGATGAGGTCTAATTCATGCTTCTTTTAGACACTCTGAGCTTCTAGAAAGCAAAGGCATTTCATGTATTTATTAATTCCTTTATTCATCCAACTTTCAATGACTGTCATCTCTGTGCTGCGTGATAAAAGTACATTTTTGGCGGTATTGGAATACTCTTTACTGAAGCCTTTTTTTTTTCCTGTGGCTGTGACACTAACACAATCATTGCTTGATAATGACAAGAGAAGCAGAGAACCCTTGAGAGAGGAAAGAAAAATGCCTCTCCTTCAAACTCCTAATTACTTGACAGCATCCCCCCCAAAAATAAAGTCATGTGTATCTTCTTTGAACGTTTTTCTTTATTTCTATATATAAAAGCGAAGTTCCTCTGTTGTCTTCCATTACAAGTTGTATTAATTTCATCTATAATTTGTTTTTACACTTCTTTGCATGTTTGTTTCCCTCTTCTAAACTGAAAATTCCTTAAGGATGGAAACTCTTACTTATGTCTCAGCACAATGCCTGGCATATAGCCGTGTGTCCTATATGTATCTGTTGAATGAATAACCAAGGAATAAATTTTTAATAAAGTTTCTCTTTCCAGCACAATTTCACATTGGTCTTGTCCAGTAGCCAAACATCTTTTGGGTTCCTACAATCTGAATCCCAAACCCCGAAATATCTGCTGGTCAAGTCAGGCTTTTAATTTTGAAATGATCAAAAACGTGATTTAAGTTTAGGATTTCCATCTTCTCCGAAGAGAAAGTATTTGTTTCAACTGAGTAAAGTTAACATGAAGGAAACAGGAAGTATAGGAAAGATTAGAGAATATTTATGTATACTGTGGCATTGAAAGGAGAAAATTAAGTGTTTGAATTCCTCTCCACTATGCGTGTGGGATGAATAATTTCCTTTCTTCTAGAGTGCTTATTCACTCATTTAAGACAGAGAAATATGCTAGCTACCAAAGTTCCCAGTTGCTCTCTCACATAAAGTTACAAAGATCATTGACTTCTCCTTTTTACCTTTCTATCGATTTCATTCTCCCCACTTTGATCATTTGGCCTGAGAAAGAATACTTTCCTCTATTATACCTTAGTAATCACACAGTTGCATTTGTGTTCTTATGTCATTGTAAGATGACATCGAAATAAAGCATCGACATCGAAATAAAGCATATGCTTTACTCTTTAACAAAATCAAAATTATATTTTTCTAAAAGATGTAATCATTTTCTACTTTGAGATATCGTCTTGTAAGTCTGAACGGATCAAACCAAAATTAGACACTTATTGAATGGTCAGGAAATGGCAATGATAATGTACATTGAGAGCAAACAGACTGTATTTTGGAAATGACCCTGACTTCATCATGAAACCACTCTTCTAGTCTGCATTTAACTTGCTTTGTCCTTAGTGGTTAATTAAAATAATGTCACTGGAAAGGAAAGTCAATAAGACTTGGCCAGGAATAATACTGCTAGCCTGAATTACAAATGATGCAGCCTTTAGTTTCATTGAAAGAAGAAAAACTGCCTCTAATTTTAGTTTGCAAGAGAAAGAACAATTCGGCATTGCGGCCCCTCATTGCTTTGTACAAAGTAATTGAATGTCCACCACACCTTCAATAGTCGTGTTACAGATACCCCAAATCCCTAAACACCTTGAATTTACACTGGCAAAGCCTTTATATGTATTTATTCCAACTTTTTAAATAGAATATCTTCTTCTCAGCTGGAGGACTATGTTGATCTTGCTGTATTATTTTGTCTGGAAAATCAATCCATTCTAGCTTATTAAATCATTTTGGTCAATCGATCATCAAATATTTGAATTTTGGCTACACAGCAGACACTTTAAAGCAAATGTATGCAGAAATAATTTATATATTCTTTTCCATTCTCTCAGTTTTCACTAATAAAATTAATAACTATGCTTTTTAATTTTTGTAATAAACTTCTAATTTCTCTGTAAAGTCATCAAAAAAAATTGTCCCATCTAGTATCCATTTCCTGTTTTGGTAGAAGTGCCCTCATGTCATTCATTTCTGTGTGATCAGTTTCAGGAAAAGCCAGCCCCACACTGTCTTTAGAGGCATCCCTCTATTCAACACTAGGCTAATCAGCATCATTACATTCCCCTCCTTTGTCTAAAAGACTTTCCTTCCCTCCCTCCCTCCCTCTCTTCCTTCCTTCCTTCTTTCTTCCTTCCTTCCTTCTTTCCTGCCTCCCTCCCTCCCTCCCTTTTCCTCCCTCCCCTCCTTTCTTCCATCCTTCCTTTCTCTTTCTTAGAGGTTGATTCACTTAAGCCAACCAGAATGAAGTCCAGAACTTTGATTTAAAGGTTTAAAGAAGACAGTCTTCCTTCCTGAAAAGAGCAACAGAGGACACAGTCCAGAAGGTGCTGGTAGCCATCTTGGTTCCAAAACCTGAGTGCTGATGAGCCTCAGAACACCTGGCACTGAGATAACACAACCTGATCCATCAGCTTTTTTAATATGCTTGTTTGCCTGAATAAAGTATCACCTGGAATTACAATTGCCCTGAAAACACCTGATATATGTCCCTCCCAAAATTGCCCTTGTTTGGCTTAGGCCAGTTTCCATTGTTCTTTTCTTTTTTAACTTTTATTTTAAGTTCAGGGGTGCATGTGCAGGATGTGTACGTTTGGTACATAGGAAACCATGTGTCATGGAGGTTTGTTGTACCGATTATTTCATCACCCAGGTATTAAGCCTAGTATCCATTACTGATTTTTCCTGATCCTCTCCATCCTCCTACCCTCAGCCCTCTGATAGGACCCAGTGTGTGTTGTTTCCTTCTATGTGTTCATGTGTTCTCATCATTTAGCTCCCACTCATAAGAACATGTGGTATTTGATTTTCTGTTCCTGCATTAGTTTGCTAAGGATAATGGCCTCCAGCTCCATCCATGTCCCTGCAAATGACATGATCCTGTTCTTTTTCGTGGCTACATAGTATTCTGTACATAGTATTCTGTGGTGTATATGTACCACATTTTCTTTATCCAGTCTATCACTGATGGGCGTTTGGGTTAATTTCATATCTTTGCTATTGTGAACAGTGCTGCAGTAAACACATGCATGCATGTGTCTTTATATGGAATGATTTATATTTCTTTGGGTATGTACCCAGTAGTAGTGAGAGGTGAAGCCAGCTGAGCTTCTAGGTTGGATGGTGACTTGGAGAACTTTTGTGTCTAGCTAAAGGACTGTAAGTGCACCAGTCAGCACACTGTGTCTAGCTAAAGGATAGTAAACACACCAATAATCACTCTGTAAAATCGCACAAATCAACATTCTGTGTCTAGCTAAAGGACTGTAAATGCACCAATCAGTACTCTGTAAAATGGACCAATCAGCACTCTGCAAAATGGACCAATCAGTAGGATGTGGGCAGGGCCAAATAAGGGAATAAAAGCTGGCCACCCGAGCCAGCAGCAGCCATCCACTCAGATCCACTTCCATGCTGTGGAAGCTTTCACAATAAATCTTGCTGCTGCTCACTCTTCGGGTCCACACTACTTTTACAAGCTGTAACACTCACCATGAGGGTCTGTGGCTTTACTCCTGAAGTCAGTGAGACCACGAACCGACTGGAAGGAAGAAACTCTGGACACATCTGAACATCTGAAGGAACAAAGTCCAGACACACCATCTTTAAGAACTGTAACACTCACCACAAACGTCCATGGCTTCATTCTTGAAGTCAGTGAGACCAAGAACCCACAAGAAGGAACCAATTCCAGACACATTTTGGTGACCACGAAGGGATTATCACCTATTGCCAAGCTGTGAGTACCATCAGACCCCTTTCACATGCTATTCTGTCCTATTTTTCCCTAGAATTTTGGGGCTAAATACCGGACACCTGTCGGCCGGTTAAAAGCGACTAGCAGGGCTGCCAGACTAAAGACACGGGTGTCAGGCTTTCTGGGAAAGGGCTTTCTAACAACCCCTGACTCTTCAGAGTTGGGAGCGTTGGTTTGCCTGGAACCATATTCCGCTTTTCCTATACTTCCGGGCTGAGTTGAGGGTCAACAGAGAGGAAAGCCATTCACTCCGGGGTCCCAAAAACAAGTTGGTTGATCCTGCAGCCATGAGCAGAATTCTCAAAGTCATGTCGCCCAAGTGAGACTCGCCCATGTATCCTATCTATCCTGACCCTTGCCTCCTGGGTCCTGTCAGACAAACTTCCTCTCGTTCTTTTTGACGAGGCTAGTCCTGCTTCTAAAAACCACTCCCTGTCTCTGGTGCTTTTCTAGTTTCTCCTATAAGAATTATTTCTAGTATAAATCTCAGGACTCTGTTCCCTTCTTTAGGCACCCAGGCTCACCAATCAAAAAGACATAATTTTTGCCCAAAGCTCCATCAGGAGGGTGGAACTATCTGGAATTTTAGGATCCCTCCTAAGACTAGCAGACCTAACGAAAGCTATTCCTGAAGCTAGGATATGGGGAGCTTCAGAAATGATATCCTTCTTATTCAAGTGAGGACAAAAGGCATCACTTTTCCAACTCTGGAGATCCCTTCACTCTCTCAGGGTATGGCCCTGCACTTCATTTTTGGGGCATAACTTCTTTATAGGCCAGAGGTAAAGTCTCAATACTAACAGGAGAATGCTTACGACTCTAACAGATTTTCAAGAATGCGTCGGTAAGGGCCACTAAATCTGATTTTTCTCAGTCCTCTTTGTGGTCTAGGAGCACAGGCAAGGGTGCAGGTTTTCGAGAATGTGTCGGTAAGGGCCACTAAATCTGACCTTCCTCGGTCCTCCTTGTGGTCTAGGAGGAAAACTAGTGTCTCTGCTGCTGCGTCAGTGAGTGCAACTATTCCATTCAGCAGGGTCCAGGGACCTATGCAGGTTCTTGGGCAGGGGTGAAACAAACCAAAACCACGGGCAGTTTTGTCTCCTCACAAAATGGGGCTCAGTCCATATGAAATGCTGTATGGATGACCTTTTCTCAAAAATGACATCCTACTTGATCAGGAAATGACCAACTTGGTCAAAGATATAACTTCTTTGACAAAATATCAACAAAACCTTAAAAACCTACCTGAAGGATGTCACAGAGAAAAGGGAACAGAGTTGTTTCAACCAGGAGATCTAGTGTTGGTCAAATCTCTCCCTTCTACCTCCCCATCTATGGACTCTTTGAGGGAAGGACCATACTCCGTAATCCTCCCTACCCCCACTGCAGTTAAGATGGCAAGAGTGCAATCTTGAATTCACCACACCGGAGTTAAATTTTGGACACCCCCTGAGGAACCTGCGGGACCATCAGCTCAGCAGTCCCAAGGTCAGCCAGACCAGTCTCGATACACCTGCGAACCGCTGGAGGACTTGCATCTCTTATTTCAGAAGGAAACATCCCAGACTAAAAAGGCTCCTACCACTGATCCTGAAGAAAAACCCCTTCCTCCTTAAAAAAGTTAAGTGAAAACCTACATAATCTTTATCTTTAACATCTCTCCTTGTCCCTTTAATGGAATCCTTTTACTATTTCATCATATTATTAAGCAGCATACTAACCATACTCTCTGTGATAGGGCTATACACTGTAGCTCCTGCTGGGATGAAAATAATAATCACATCAACCTTCTTTCTGTCTTCTTTCCTTCTGACAGCAATTTACTCCTACCTTTAACTCAGATTGGATAAAATGATCTCGTCTTGCAGAGCACCCTCTTTACCTTCCTTTTTACTCTTTGCCTATCTATCCCTCCTGCTTCCTTGGATAACTCATACAATCACCCCTCCCCTTCCACTAGCTCCTAATTACTTCTACAAGACTCTCAATCCACTCTCTGTTAAACCAGTCCAATCCTTCCCTGGCAAATGACTGTTGGCTTTGTATCTGTCTATCAACCTCTGCTTACATTGCCACTCCCATTCCTGCAAAAAATTGGGTCTTTGCCAACTTAACCTACCACCCTCCTTATGAAGGAAAAGACCCTTTCTGGCTTTTAAATATGCAATCATTGGCCAACTTCCCTATCTCTGATAGGACCAAGAACACCCTAACAGGATGTGCAATCCAGCTTTTACATTCTTACATTTCCAACCTCACTTATTACACAAACAATGAAAAGCCCATAGACAGCCCTGTAACTACGAATACCATCTTAAGTTTCCAAGCCCCTTTATGCATCCAAAGCAATCTGTTATCAGGCCTGCCCCTTGGGCACTTACCCCGTCAGTGTAATTATACCCCACAACTTGAAGCCCCAACTGATCATAATAACTTCCGAGTCACCCAAACAGTTCTATTCAGATGGCTTGTCCACTTCTCAGGGCCTCCAAAAATCATCGCCTCCTCCCTGCTTAACAAACAGCACAGGTTTCGTAATGGCAAACATACTCCTTGCATGACCATTCACCCCTGGACCCCTGCAGCAGCGCCCACACAGCTAGTGAATGCCTTCTCATCCCCTCTTTCAATCACTCTCTTGAATGGTTCCTAGTAGATACAAAATGGTTTTTTCTCCAATGGGAAAATAGAACACAGGGAGCCACTCAGTTTGCTCCCAACAGCCTTTTCCAGCCGCTCACCAGAGCTACCTTGGCAAGTACTCTAGGAGTATGGGAAAGTGAAAACAACAAACTCACACACCTTTTTAACGTACACAACCAGTTCTGTCTACCTAGCCAAGGTGAATTCTTCTTATGTAGAACATCAACATATATCTGCCTCCCCACCAACTGGACAGGCACCTGCACTTTAGTCTTTCTAAGTCCCAACATTAACATTGCTCCAGGAAATCAGACCCTATCAGTACCTCTCAAAGCTCAAGCCCGTCAGCGCAGAGCCATACAACTAATACCCCTACTTATAGGGTTAGGGATGGCTACTGCTACAGGAACTGGAATAAGCAGTTTATCTACTTCATTATCCTACTACCACACACTCTCAAAGGATTTCTCAGTTTGCAAGAAATAACGAAATCTATCCTTACTCTACAATCCCAAAAAGACACTTTGGCAGCAGTGACTCTCCAAAACTGCTGAGGCCTAGACCAACTCACTGCTGAGAAAGGAGGACTCTGTACCTTCTTAGGGGAAGAGTGTTGTTTTTACACTAACCAGTCAGGGATAGTACGAGATGCCACCTGGCATTTACAGGAAAAGGCTTCTGAAATCAGACAATGCCTTTCAAATTCTTATACCAACCTCTGGAGTTGGGCGACATGGCTTCTCCCCTTTCTAGGTCCCATGGCAGCCATCTTGCTATTACTCGCCTTCGGATCCTGTATTTTTTGGCCTCCTTGTCAAATTTGTTTCCTCTAGGATCGAGGCCATCAAGCTGCAAATGGTCTTACAAATGGAACCCCAAATGAGCTCAACTAACAACTTCTACCAAGGACCCTTGGACCGACCTGCTGGCCCTTTCACTGACCTAAAGAGTTCCTCTCTAGAGGACACTACAACTGCAAGGCCCTTTCTTTGCCCCAATCCAGCAGGAATTAACTAGAGTGGTCATTACCCAATTCCCAACAGCAGTTGGGGTGTCCTGTTTACAGAAGGGATTGAGAGGTGAAGCCAGCTGAGCTTCTGGGTTGGATAGGGACTTGGAGAACTTTCGTGTCTAGCTAAAGGATTGTAAATGCACCAATCAGCACTCTGTAAAATGGACCAATCAGCACTCTGTAAAATGGACCAATTGGCACTCTGTAAAATGGACCAATCAGTGCTCTGTAAAATGAACCAATCAGCAGGATATGGGTGGGGCCAAATAAAGGAATAAAAGCTGACCACCTGAGCCGGAGGTGGCAACATACTCGGGTCCTGTTCCACATTGTGGAAGCTTTGTTCTTTCGTTCTTCACATTAAATCTTGCTGCTGCTCACTCTTGGGTCTGCACTACCTTTATAAGCAGTAACACTCACCGTGAGGGTCTGCGGCTTCACTCTTGAAGTCAGTGAGATCACATACCCACCAGGAGGAAGAAACAACTCTGGACATGCCACTTTTAAGAGCTGTAACACTAACTGCAAAGGTCTGTGTCTTCACTCCTGAAGTCACCAAGACCATGAACCCACCAGAAGGAAGAAAATCTGGACACATCTGAACATCTGCAGGAATAAAATCTGGACACACCGTCTTTAAGAACTGTAACACTCACCGTGAGGATCTGCGGCTTCATTCTTAAAGTCAATGAGACCAAGAACTTACTGGAAGGAACCAATTCTGGACACAGAAGGATTGCTAAGTCAAATGGTATTTCGGACTTCAGGTCTTTAAGGAACCATCACGTTGTCTTCCACAATGGTTGAACTAATTTACACTCCCACCAACAGTGTATAAGTGTTCCTTTTTCTCCACAACCTGCCAGCATCTTTTTTGACTTTTTAATAATAGTCATCTGACTGGTATAAGATGATATCTCATTGTGGTTTTGATGACGATCAGTGATATTGAGCTTTGTAAAATACGCTTGACCACATGAATGTCTTCTTTTGAGAAGTATTTGTTCTTTGCCCACTTTTTACTGGGGTTATTTGATTTTTCTTTTAAATTTGTTTAAGTTTTTTATAGATGCTGGATATTAAGCCTTTGTCAGATGCACAACTTGCACAAATGTTCTCCCATTCTATAAGTGGTCTGTTTATTCTGCTGATAGTTTCTTTTGCTGTGAAGAAACTCCTTAGCTTAATTAGATCCCATTTTTCGATTTTTGTTTTTGTTGCAATTACTTTTGGCATTTTCATCATGATATATTTGCCCATGCTTATGTCATGAATAGGATTTCCTAGATTGTCTTCCAGGATTTTTGTAGTTTTGGATTTTACATTTATGTCTTTAATCCATCTTGAATTAATTTTAGTTTATGATGTAAGGAATGGGTCCAGTTTCAATTTTCTGCATATGGCTAACCAGTTATCCCAGCGCCATTCACTGAATAGGGAATCCTTTCCCCATTGATTATTTTTATCAAGTTCATTGAAGATCAGATAATTACAGATGCAGATGTGCAGTCTTATTTCTGGGTTCTCTACTCTGTTGCATTGGTTTATGTGTCTATTCTTGCATGAGTACCATGCAGTTTTGGTTATTGTATCCATGATTATCTCAATAGATGCAAAAAAGCTTTCAATAAAATTCAATATCCTTTCATGTTAAAAACTTTCAACAAACTACATATTGAAGAAACATACCTCAAAATAGTAAAAGCCATCTATGACAAACCACAGTCAATATCATACTGAATGGGCAAAAGCTGGAATCATTCCCCTTGAAAACCAACACAAAACAAGGATGCCTTCTCTCACTACTCCTATTCAGCATAGTATTGGAAGTTCTGGATAGAGCAATCAGGCAAGAGAGAGAAATAAAGGGCCTTCAAAAAGTAAGAAAAGAAGTCAAACTATCCCTGTTTTCAGATGACGTGATCCTATATCTAGAAAAACCCATAGTCTCAGTCCAAAACCTTCTTAAGCTGATAAACAACTTCAGCAAAGTCTCAGAATATCAAATTAATGTACAAAAAATGCTAGCATTTATATCCACCACCAACAGGCAAGCCGAGAGCCAATTTATGAATAAACTTCCATTTGCAATTACCACAAAAAGAATAAAACACCTAAGAATACAGCTAACAAGGGAAGCAAAATATCTCTACAATGATAATCACAGAACAGCGCACAAAGAAATCAGAGATGACACAAACAAATGGAAAACATTCCATGGTCATGTATAGAAAGAATCTATATTATTAAAATGGCCTCACAATCATGGTGGAAGGCAAGGAGGAGCAAGTCACATCTTACGTGGATGGCAGCAGGCAAAAAGAGAGAGCTTGTTCGGGGAAACTCCTAATTATACAACCATCAGATCTCATGAGACTTATTCACTATCACGAGAACAGCACAGGAAAGACCTGCCCCATGATTCAATAACTTCCCACCAGGTCCCTTCTACAAGATGTGGGAATTCAAGATGAGATGTAGGTGGGGACACAGCCAAACCACATCAGAAAAAGTACAACCAAGGATGGGGCCATTCTAACCTTGTATGACTGCACAGATTGTTTGCCCCTAAAGTTGGCTCTGAAAAAAGTCATAAACCTTTAGTCGAACTCCATACTATTTACAATGTAACTAATTTGTGTAGGTCTTTGTGCCATACAGATATAAGACTGAAAGTTTGGGCTAGGTGCGGTGGCTCATGCCTGTAATCCCAGCACTTTGGGAGGCCGAGGCAGGTGGATCATGAGGTCAGGAGATCAAGACCATCCTGGCTAACATGGTGAAACCCCGTCTCTACAAAAAAATACAAAAAAATTAGCTGGGCATGGTGGCGGGCACTTGTACTTCCAGCTACTTGGGAGGCTGAGGCAGGAGAATGGCGTGAACCCGGGAGATGGAGCTTGCAGTGAATCAAGATCACACCACTGCACTCCAGCTTGGTTTACAGAGCAAGACTCCGACTCAAAAAAAAAAAAAAAAAAAAAAAAAAAAAACTGAAAGTTTGATTTGATTGCAAATATATAGATGATTTTACATAATATATATAATTTTAAGTACACGAAAAGACAAGCAATTGAAATAATATTTAGAAGTAGTTTCAGAAAAATATAATTTTTCCATGAAAAGCAGATCAATCCTGAAAGATCAGAGACAGTGTTAATTCAATTGTAGAGTGTATTTGAGCATGAGACCCTTCCTCCTACCTTCTCATGCTACCAGATTTTACTATTTTTTGAGATGTTTTCAACATAAAATCCTCTGTTGTGGTGTTGTTGCTTGAAGTAACTTCAAGTAGTCATTTCCTAAATTACCACTGACTATATTCCATCATAAATATTAATTAGTCAGTAAATGCTTCTGTCGTTATAATTATGAGACACTCATTCTTGTTTGCCAATTGTGGTGACTAAACCTAGGTATGTACGCTTGAGGCTACCTAAAATCAGAAACAAGTTTATAATTCATCTTTACAAATTATGTTCAAAGAAAAAAGTAATTTCCCTTTGATTTTATCATCATATTTTTATCTTTCAAAAATCATTAATGTGTATAATGTAATATAGCTATTCACATTCTTGCTGAAAAACTGAAAATCACAGGACATATTACAAATAAAATATAGTTTGAACATAATCCGTGGAAGACAGAATATGCTGCACATAAACTTCTGTAGTCTGCTACTTAAGATTATATCTTGAGCATGTCTTTCAAAATAATTAAATGTTACTCACGGACTTGATTTCAGTAGTTACATTTTTTCCTATTGTATTTTTTCCATTAACCATTTACTTAATGTTATTATTGAACACTTAGGTTACTTCTAATTTTTTGCTATTAATAAGTCTCGTATGTGCACCTTGATTGCATCTATTATTTTCCTAAAATAAAGTTATTGAGATAGGATTGCAAAGGTCAAAGGGTAAAAAGCTAAAGAAGCAGGATTACTGGCTCAAAACACTTCTAATACCAAAAAACTTTATGCAATTTATTTTTCTACACAGTGTAAATTTATCTGCTTTGGAAAAATATAAAAGTCCTTAACTCAGATTGTACACCAAATAAATTCCAGCTGAATAAATATTTTAAAAAAGGTAAATGTAACTGATCGAGTTGAAAACTTAGCTAAATATGTATGTGACCAAGAACAAAATTATCACCATGAAAAATATTGATAAATACATTACGAAAAATTAGAATTAAATGTTTCATTAATAAATATTTCATAAGAACTAAGAACACCACTAACAGCCCAATAGATAAAGGAGCAAGGATGTGCAGATGAATAGGCAATACTGGAAGAAGAAAGGCAAGTATATAGCAATTATATGAAAAATATTTAAGCTCGCAAATAATAAAAAAAATTAAAATGAAAACGAAGGACTTTTTGTAAGATTGGTGTCATTGGTAAATGATAATGCCTAAGGCCATATGTAGATCTGATAAAAATAATCTTCAAGGACAATTAAGCACGTGTATTAAATATCTTTCAAAAAAATCTTAGGAATTGGCTGGGTGCAGTGGCTCGCACCTGTAATCCCAGCACTTTGGAAGGCCAAGGTGGGCAGATCACTAGATCAGGAGTTTGAGACCAGCCTGACCAACATGGTGAAACCCTTTCTCTACTAAAATACAAAAATTAGCCAGATGTGGTGGCGCACATCTGTAATCTCAGCTACTCAGGAGGCTGAGGCAGGAGAATGGCTTGAACCCAGGATGTGGAGGTTGCAGTGAGCCACAGTCGCACCACCACACTCCAGCCTGGGCAACAGAGCCAGACTCCATCCACCCTCCGCCCCCTCCAAAAACAACCTTAGGAATTTACTTAAGAAAAAAAAATTAAGTTCATGTAGAGATTTATCCACAGTAATGCTTTGATATATAATAATAATAACCTGGAAAGAGGCTAAATGCCTGGTAATAGAAAATTGGTAAAGCTAACTGTGGTCTAGCCACATAATATCATGCAATGTTGTCGTTAAAACAATTTCACAAGGCCAGGCCCGGTGGTTTATGCCTGAAATCCTAGCACTTTGGGAGACTGAGGCAGGTGGATCACTTGACCTCAGGAGTTCAAGATCAGCCTGGGCAAAATGGTGAAACCCTGACTCGACAAAAAATACAAAAATTAGCCCAGCATGGTGGCTCCTGCCTGTAGTCCCAACTACCTGGGGGCCTGAGGTGGGAGAATCACTTAAGCTCAGGAAGCGGAGATTACAGTGAGCCGAGATCAAGCCACTGCCACTATACTCCAGTGTGGGCAACAGAGTGAGACCTTTTCTCAAATAATAATAATAATAACAATAATAATAATAATAATTTCAAAAAATATGTTTTAAGACATGAGAAGGTATTTGCAATTAGCTAAGTGAAAGTAGATTACAAGGTCTATTGATACTAAACAGCCATACGTTTATTTCACAAAACAAAGACTGACATGTTACAGACCAAAATATTAGCAATGGTTTTTCTTTTCTTTTTGCCTTTTTGAGTTTTCTTAAAAATTATGTGTTCCTCTTATAATTTTAAGTTTCTAGTCTTTTATTTCAAAACTCCCACTGTAACAGCTAAGAAACATATTAATGAAGTTTAAACAGCACAAACCTAGAGTGAGAATGTGGGAAACTTTTGCTAGTATCATTTTGCAGAGGCCCTTGTTTCCGGAACAGAAACATATTTAGAATCCAATCCTAGCAAACTTCCTCTCCAGTTTGAGAAGAGTAACTGTTACGTTTCTATGATAAAGGAACAAGCTGATGTGATGTTTGTAGTGTGTTGTGGGCATTTGTCTGGTGCAGTTGTGTTAAGCAAGCTCTAATCTGCTCCTACATAATGTATGCTCTTACACAATAAAAGACAAAGGAAAAATTGATTTAAGAATGCTTGATCAGTGAATGGCAAAAACATTTAGCATCTTAATAAAAAGTGCCCTTCCAAATAAATAAGAACTAAGAACATCATTAACAGCCCAATAGATGAAGAAGCAAGGATGTGCAGATGAATAAGCAATACTGGAAGAAGAAAGGCAAGCATATAGTAATTATATAAAAAAAAAAATTTAAGCTCACTAATAATTAAAGAAATTAAAATGAAAACAAAGGACTTTTTGTAAGATTGGTGTCATTGGTAAATGATAATGCCTAAGGCCATATGTAGATCTGATAAAAATAATCTTCAAGGACAATTAAGCACATGTATTACACATCTTTCAAAAAAATTTTAGGAATTGGCTGGGTGCAGAGTATCTTTCTCTAAAAGGATGAATGCAGAATAAATTGAAAACTGTCATCCTTAGCAAGTACCAGAGCAGTACTTTTCCCCAGTGTTCTTTTTTAAGGCCTTTGAATACTCGATTACATTCTCTAGGGTGTGGTTCTTTACTACTTATCCTTTCTTCTTATTTTCAGATGGTGGTTGTCTTTGAAGGTGGGCAGAAATACTGGTAAACGGGTGGGGAGAGAAGGGATGTTTCCTTGTTGTGTCACAGCGACTGAAGCTGCCATTTTAGAATTGCATCTGTGTGGGAATCCAGGACTCAGCTCCTTTCATAACCTTAATTAAATAGTTAAGAAGATCCAGAAAAAGATGAAGTTCCCAAAATGGTTCCCAGTGATTTTTGCCTTGTAATGTTCATGCCTCCACGTAATCTTCTCTCTGAATGAATAGGACTGACTGTGTAACCAATAGGACATTGCAGAAATGACAGAATGTGACTTCAGAGGCCAGGAAATAAAAGATATTGTGGCTTCTGCCTTGTTCTGTCTTGCCTCACTGACTCTGAGGGAAGATAGCCGCCATGCTGGGAGAACATTCAAGCAGCCTTACAGAAAGATGAGGCCTCTTGTCTACAGCCTGCATCAATTTGCAATCCACATGAATCATCTTAGTCACTGATCCTCCACCTGCAGTAGATCTTCACATAGCTGCAGCTTCATCTGCAGCATGCTAGATGCAACTTCACGAGAAACCCCAAGTAAGGACCTCTCATCTGAGCCACTCACAAATTCCTGTCTCATAGAACCAGTGTGGGATAATATATGTTTATTGTCTGAAGCTGAAAGGTTTGAGGTTATTTGTTACACAGCACTAGCTAAGTAATACAATGTGTAATAAACAACCTAAGACGTGTGAATTTTAGGATGCTTACCTACCTTGACAAGATCAAAGTACTTACTTTCCTACTGCATAGAAGATGGTAACACTGATTGTGTTTGAGTATGACCATGAGAAAAGAAATCGATCTTAGTATGAAGCAAACACTGATAAAAGAGAAAGGAGACAGAAACTGGGACCTTGATGACATTATTGAGCCTTGAAATCAATCAGCACTTATATGGAATTTCCAAATTTGTGAAAGAATAAATACCTTTACCTTTAAATCATTAGACCAGTTTTGGTTGCATTTTTAATTATTTCCAGCACAACACTGCCTAGTTGGTACAAAATGTACATATAGTCTCTCAAAACATGCTTTCATTCTTCCACCCTCACCTGACTTTCATCCTCTGCCACGCTCAAACACATACCTATGCATCTGTCCTCTTTGGCGAGTCCAAAGAAGCTTAAACATGCTACGTTCTTTCATATTCCCATCATTTTGCACTTGCTCTCCACTCCCCCTGGTAAGCCCTTTATTCAATTACTAATTTCTTACAAATTTAAGATCCAGTTAAATAGTGATCTTCTCTGTGCATGTTTCTGGACTCATCCTGGAAGAATTAGATATTTCCTTCCATCTTATCACCTGGCATTTTAATCAAATCTCTATTATAATATTTTCTATATGATACTATATTACATATCATTCTGTCTTCTTCTCCTATTATTTTCTAATATTTTCTAACCTTGAGAGCAAGAACCATTTCTAACTCAACTTTCTATCTCAGGAGTTTAGCTGAGCACTTGACAGATGGCAGATGTTCATTCAAAAGTTTTTGAATTAATCGATTGATTAAAAGTGCTCTACACATGTAAATAGTGCTATCCTAACATAAAGTACAAGAATTAGCACCAATTCTAAATTTGAAAAATCTTGGCCTCTATGGCAGTGATTCTCAAATGTTAGTGTCTGCAAAAATTGCTCAGAATGCTTAATAAAATGCCAATTCCCAAAGATCCACCACTGGAAATTCTGATTCAATATTTGTTAAACACAGGGATCCATGTCGATGTTCCACATTTACTAGACCTGTAAGCTCGGAAATATAACTTCACCTCTGTTCATCCATTTCTCCATCTGCAAAGTGGAAATGCTAATATTACCTATATTGTTTGATTATATTGTGTTATTTGTCAGGAAATAAATAATATATGAGAAAAATTGGCATAGAGCCTGAAAAATAGGAAATACCCCTATCTTGTGCTTTTCTGGTATCTGAAAAACAATATTACGTATAGTTAAGCACATAAATACTAGAGCCAAATTTCTTGGATTTTAATCATGGCTCTGGTCTCGCAGCTATGTATTTTAACCTCTGGGTCTCTGTTCCCTCAACTGTAAAATGAGCATGATAATGACACCAATCGTACAGGATTGTTAAGAGGATTAAAACAAGTTAAAAGGTACGTATAAAGTTCTTAGAACAGTTCCCGGGACACAGTAAGCATTACATGGTCTTGCTAGTCCTATTATTTTAGAGTCAGTAAAGCTTTCTTGTGGAATATTTGTCCAGTGGTAGTCCTATCTTTCTTTCCTCAGCTAAGAATATGTGCAGCCCCTTTTGGGAGGCCCTCCACTTCTCAGCAACAGACCCAAGCTATGCTTTCCTGAGCCACAGCAAATCCCTACAAGCTAGATTCCCTAGCAGCCCCCTGGAATGTCTATTCTCCTGGCTTCCACAGACCTAACCACACATGTGGATGTTAGAACAGGGTCATTGAAAGGCTCAGTCCATCTTTTTATTTGAGGGCATTTGGTCAGCTCCAAATTGTTGTGTGTTGTAATTTTGTTGCTTTTGTGAGAGACTTGGATTCTAATTCCAAATAGATGCTCAGAACCCAGAAAAGAATTTATAAAGTAACAGAAAGGTAAGAATCCAAGTTTACTTTGATTAAGGAAGAGATCCATTCATCTGAAAATTTTTGAGGAATAGTAAACATCTACATTATAATTGAAATTAAGTAAATATCCACATATTAGTCAGAGAACTGACTAGGACTGCCATCTTTATGTGAGGTTTATATACTATAGTTGTTGTTTGGTCAGTTGGCATATCTTACAAAAGCTAGTGAGTTTCTGTAATCCTGCTAGGTGTCCGGTTCTACCAATATCAACGCCTGTAAGCACAGTGTCTCACTGCCTCTCAAATACAGTCAGACATTATTTAACAGTGGGTGTACATTCTGAGAAATGAGTTCTTAGGTGATTTTGTCATTGTGGAAACATCATAAAGTGTATTTACACAACCTAGATGTCATAGTAGACTATATGACTAAGCTATATGATATAACCTTTTGTCTCTAGGCTGCAAATCTAAATAGCATGTGACTGTACTGAATACTAACTGTAGGCAATTGTAACACAGTGGTAAATATGTGTGCATCTAAACATATCTAAATATAGAAAAGGTACAGGAAAAATACTATATTACAATCTTATGGGAACATCATTGTATATGTGGTCTGTCATTAACCAAAATGTTCTTATGTGATGCACGACTGTGCACAATACAATATTCAAGGAACCGTGATACACTCTGTGAAAGGAACAAGACATGGAGCCCTAGCTCTTCACCATATTGTAATTTTATATTTACATATATGCAGGCCTATGTACTCATCAGCAATTGATACTTTATGATAAAATATTCTAAGGTTTACCTTGACATAAAAGTATGATATATATATTTATGTGTTCTCTCTGTAACTTTCCTGCTGATATAGGCAGATTTATGTTTAAGAGAAGATGGCAGATCAGGCAGATCAGAGTAATCTAATGGTAAGGCAGATTGACACTTATAGGAATCTCATCAAAGACGTCTAAAGATTTAAAGATAAACAGCTCTCGGCTGTCCAGCTGACAACACATACCATAGCACTCATGTAATACAGCACTGTATTAGAAATGTTTAGAATACTCAATGCCACTCATGTAATAGAGCACTGCCACTCATGTAATGCAGCACTGTATTAGACATATTTAGAAGAATCAATGATTTTTAAATTAAACTGTGAAATAAGATCATTATTTTTTATATGTCTTGAGAGGTCACAAGGTGGAGAGGTAGATATAACCCTCTGCTAGGAAGCAGAGGTTCACCCTCCCCAGTGTGCCAGCTAAGAGACCCTAGGCACACTCACCCCTGCATTCAAGCCAAAATCATTTCAAAAATACCTTATCTAGATGAAGGTTTGGAGCAGGGTCAAATTATTTCTTAAAGTCTATTCTAATTTTAGCTTCCATGATAACTATATTATCATATTTTTTCGTTTAAAAGAAACATACGAATATCAATATTAGTAATATTGCATATATTTTAAAATTTGTAATTCAAAATATACACTAGGGCGGTCATCTCTGTATATTTTTGCATGTATTCCTTTTACAAACATTTGATCATAGATCTCTCTCCCCTACTAAAATGAAAAGTCCTTTAAAACAACGTAAATGCCTCATAAATCTTTATTGTTTCCTGTGCCAGTTATTAAGATAGGGTGTCTCAGCTTCAAACCCCACCTTCAACTCTCTGCCATGTGGTGCTGAAAGAGGGACTTCCCTGGTCCACTGGCTGACGGTCCGGCTCTCAGTCCGGAGAGGGTGCTGGAGGGAGACAGGAAGGCTTGAGGGAGAAGTGGGACAAATTCCTTCCTGTTTGCTTTCCTATTCCTTTTTTGTTGGCGCTGCCTTTTTGAATCAAACCCTAACCAATTTTCTTCAACAGGATAAGCGCTATTTGTTTTGCTAGCAGCAATTCATTTTACATGGAAATTTTTCTAACCCCTTTTAGAACTAGACCCTGTGCCTTCCTTGGAGACACTATCCACAGAGCGGTGACCCCTCCTCAGAGGGCAATTTCAGTTCCAGCGTCCCACCTCCCGACTTCCATGCTTCCGTAATTTCAACTTCAGCCCTTTGTTCCTCAACCCTAGGAGTACTAACTGCTTTCTATGGTTGCTCCCTGCATGTACCCTAAGTGCTCTATTGTTTTTCTGTCTGTTCATTAATACCCATTTTACAATTCTTTATATGAAATTATCTGTGCTGAAATGGTAGATGTGGCATTGTATGTACTGACAAGATGCTAACTGGTACTTGTTAATACCTAGCCCCACGCCTGGAATAGAGGAATCTACATTTTAGTTGCATGAATGAATGTCCTATTACTGCATTTTCAATAGAGTATGATACAGCTTTTATTCAACTGTGGCTTGTGTCCTTTCTGCATCATAAACGCTATCTTGTCACATAAAGCATTCAACTCCGAGGCACATTTTCAATCTTCTAAGCCTCACAAAATTTCTTCGAAAAGTATTAGATGCTGACAGTTTTTCCCCCACCTTTTAGTTTTAACTCATGAAGTGTTGAAACACAGTCCAATCAACTGGGTGAGGACACAAATGAACTATCATTTCGTTGTTCTATACCTCAGACTATTTTATATGAGCATCTTATTAACCATCTCTTCGTGTTGTCAACATAATATTTTAAGTGCAACTGTACTTCTGTCACTATTTAAAATTGACCAAGATAGAAATGGAATTACATGTGCTCTGCCTCTTCCTGTTGCTGTCTAGGAGCAACTGCAAGGAAAGGGTAGAATATCTAGAAACAAGTAGAGAAGGCACACACGCACACTCGCACACACACGTGCATACATACACAGACACATACACACACATACAGATGCATACACACATGCATACACACAACGTGCACATGCATATGTGCACCTACACACACAGACACATACACACAGAAACACACGTACATACACACATGTGCACACAAACATGCACACACGCATACGCACACTCAGATGCATATACACAGATCACACACGTGCATTCACACGTGTGCACACAACCACACACGTGCACATACATACACACAAACATACACACAGACACACATGCACACAAAAACACATATACACACAAACACACACATGTGCACATAAACACACATGCACACATGCATCCACAGAGACACACATACAGATGCACACACACAGACACACATACACAGACACATACAGATGCACATATGTGCTTAAAAGAAACTTTCAGAGCAAAGAGTGTAAGAAATGTATTTTTAATGCAACAGAAAAAGGAAGCATAGAAGCAGATGGAGAAATCAACAGATGTTGGCTAACCTGGCACCTAAAAACATCAGAGATGATTTTATTTTATAGGATATGGATAGCTAAGAATTGTTTTAGAATCCACTTCAACTTGTGAAAAAAAAAAGCAGCGCCATGAGAGAGAACATTCTTAGAGGAACGTCACAGTCATAAACATGGTGCAAGATTTTTTTTGTTTTTGTTTTGCTTCCTTTTTTCATTAGTTATGGAATTTCTGCTGTCTTCATTCTCAAACTTGTCACATCTCCCTTTTCTCACTAAGGTATCCTAGTTCTTTCAGTTACAGGATAATCCACTCCTATGAAATTTTTCCTTTCACATAATTTCTTTCCCATCCAGATAAAGATTTTACCTCTTCATTATCAAAAATAGTTCTTCCCAATATAGCCATGTCAACTTCTATTCATTGTGTATTTCATGTATATTTGCATTTTCTTTGTTACTACAGACATCTGAATTTTTCAAAAATCCATAAATATGTGTCAACTTAAGAACTGTGGGCTATATTTTAGTCTTACCAACAAATGCTAATAGTTCCTGACAATTGCATTGTGCTTTATCCATTTCAATGCAATTTCCCATAAAAATATTTTATTTTATTCTCATGACTCTGTGAAATGGACAAAGCAGATAAATCGTAGACTTTTAGAGCAGGATAAAATACAGAGAACACTCAGTACAAAGTCTCCATGACCTTCACTATCCTCTCTGTCTCTGTCTCTGTCTCTTTCTCTCTCTCTCTCTCATTTGTTCTCCTCACTCTTGCTCTCCCACTCTCTCTCTCTCCATGGCATAACAAGAAATCTAAAATCAATCCAGTACTAGAGTTGGTTAATTAAGTTGCCAGTGATATCTTCAAAAACCAGGTACTGTATCATCTTTTGTTCTCCATACTTGCATGATAGACCCACATCTTAGGAGTTTGGCTACAGCAGACTTCAGGCATCAATGGCTCCACCATTTATAATATAATCAAAGGCCAAAATAGAAGAGTGTTTGGCCTCTTCTCATGTTCCATTTTGACAATAATGATTCTTTCTAGATAAGTTCTCTTCAGATCACACAGGACAGATGGCATCATATGCCCATTAGTAACCCAGGTACCACCAAGGGGCATGGAATTTATATGACCGTCTTAGAGAAATCAAGCTGAAGCTCTTGGTTGCCCCGGTTCTAAAGAATGCTGGGGTTCCATTTTCCAGGCTACTCTGAAGGAATGTGACTGTTGTGTAGGCACTAAGTAACATCTGACTCATTAATGAAAACATAAGACCTTCTTCATCTGTAAAGCCTATTTACATGCTTATAGATATTCTTTATAATTATTGCCTGTGGTCATTTTACAGTTACAATTTTTCAATAGGGACTTTAAGATTAATTATTCCAGTTCTATCATCTTTAATAAAATTTAATACAAATGATTTCTCCTATATATGCTTGATAGCCGTATGAACCCTGTTTGAATATTTCACAACATTGAGAATTATTTATTTTATTAACCAATTCTAATTATCTGGCAGGGCTTCTTTATATGTTACCTTACAAATGAAAGTAATAAACTTGCTGAACATCGACTGTGCATCCCCTATAACTTCCAACTGTTTCTTTGGACTCCTTCTGGACAAGCATAGGAGAAATCTACTTTTCCTTCCATATGACTGTGCCCCTTTAAGGTGAGGCCAGAAGAAATCAAGTAGCTTGCTTAAGACCTCATCAATACTTCCTAGCAACACTGAAATGACAAGTCCTCTGTCTTCTGTAATTTATCACTCTGCGTTTTTAGGTATCTATAGATACATTCATTTTCCTCCGACCATCTAACTAGTGCTTGTTGTATCTTCTTGATGTTACAAGTTTTCAAAAGAGAGCACAGGATGTCAAATAAAGAACTGTGGTTAATTATTCTGCTGTTGAAACTTCTTCTGGATGTCGAAACAAAATTTGCTTTCGATAGTGCTGAAAGTGCAATTCTCATCTCCCCTGTCTTTTCTTTATGTATTCCAAACTATAATTTAATTTCTCCGGCGTTTGCTTTGTCCCTGAGTTTAGCCATGACAGATGCAGCCAAGTGAAAAGGAGGTTGCTGGATCTTGTCTGCATGAGCTCAAAAACCTGAGGACAGCAGTAATCTGGAATACCATCCCAAGGTGACACTTCCAGAGAAACAGATTCCAGGTTGAATTACTGTCAATGTTTTCCTGCATATCAGCAAGAGAACCTGATATTTGTTTTAATACTTTTCCACTGTCTGAAACTATAGATATTAATGATAGGACACTAATAAATTATCACAATATGCTAATTTAAAGAATTGATTTGCATAACATAAATATTGATTTGTATATAATTAAAATGCACTTTTTTTGAATCTTTCCTAAGAAACAGAAAAAGAAAGAAACTTTAAATGCATCAAAGTGCAGAAAGGTGTTTGCTTGAGAAGTGGAGTCAGCACTGAAAAGAGAAATGAGGACTTCCTTATTTTTACCATAGTTAGTCAAATTTCTGTGGAAACAATCATTCATTGGACCATCCCACATGACCAAGACAGGAATAGGGCACAAGCAACCAGAACATTCCATGTTTTCCACTTATTTTGATTAATAGTGTCTCATTGCTTACACTATCCAATTTCTGGTGGTACGGTGTAGCCAAGCATGCGCTCTAAGATCTCAGTAGAAAACATGTACATTGCTAATGGGTATGCGGCTTCTCTTTCAGGTGACCAAAATGTACTGGAAATAGGTCAGAAGCCTGTAATCCCAGCACTTTGAGAGGCCAAGATGGGTGAATCACTTGAGGGCAGGAGTTCGAGACCAGCCTGGCCAAAATGGCAAAGCCCCATCTTCTCTAAATATACAAAAATTAGCAGGGCGTGGTGGTGCGTGCCTGTAATCCCAGCTACTCTGGAGGCTGAGGCAGGAAAATCACTTGAACCCAGGAGGCGGAGGTTGCAGTGAGCCAAGATCGCGTCACTGCACTCCAGCCTAGGCGATAGAAGGTGACTGTCTCAAAAAAAAAAAAAGTACTGAAAATAGATGGTGGTGATGATTGCACAATTTTATGACATACTAAAAAAACACTAAATTTAATAATAATAATATAATTATAACAGTGCAACCCTCAGGCTGTATCTAATCACCACCAAGTACTTCTTTTTCCTTTTCCATTCTTTGGTAATTATTTCTTAACTCATCTGCTACTTTATGGTGAACTAAAATTTATTTATATTCAATTATGTATTCAACCAACAAATCATTGATTTTGTATTCCTTGTATACAGTACGTTTTTTATTTTCTTGCATTGTGACCTTAAGTCATTTGCTCAATTTATCTTTCTTAAGGAAACTGCCACTCTTCCAACCTACATAGTTCAGGGGAACTAGGAAATAAAGCAACACACAAAATTTAGCTGTGGGAGTAGGCTTAGAGCCTGGCCCTGGCCAATCAGAATGTTGCCATAAGATTTGCTCTGAAAACATTTGGAAGGAAAAGGACTCTCTCTTCCTTTGTGATTAAAGTTGTAAAGATTACGTGAGCCCAAGGCTACCAGCAGATATATTACCATTCCTAAAGGGAAGTATGACTAAGGGTAAATCCAAGCAGAGACAAAGAGATCTAAGAGATACTGAGAAATAAAAATGGAAATGGAGAAAGAGATAAAAAATAAAGAATCCACAAAATTATCTGAAATTCTGTATCTTCTATGCAAGAAGCTACACTCCCTTCGCTTGGATTTGTGAAAAATAGGCTTAAAAGTACATCCCTTACCCCTACTCCACCTCCAACACACACACATATCTGATTTTACTTGGAGTTTTTCATATTTGGAACAACAGCATCCACTTTAGATAAGTAAGACATATTATAGTTCTTGCTTTTAAAAGAATGAAAAGACTAATAGTGGAAACAGGCCTATAAACAGATATATGTGAACATAGTATGAAGCAGTGCTGGAATGATGGATAAGATATATATTGAGAAAGGGTACAGAAGTTAATGTTCAATTATAACTGAGGTGGTGAAGAAACGCTTCAAACAAGATGTAACACTAAGGCTGATTTGGTAACTATAATAAGGAAATTTAAAAGGAGAACTGGCTCAGAAAAAAATGTAAGACAGTCCATAAAAAAGAACCAGCAAGAGAAAATCCAGGGACCACAGAAATGCATTATATATAAGGAAAAATAAAGAAGTTACTTATAGATACAGCAAAGAAACACAAAAGAGTAGTTTCAGAGCAAGGATCATTGTGACTTTAAGCTGCTAATTGGGTATCGGTACCTAAATGTCCAGTAGGCCGTTTTCTACGTGGATCTAGAACTTAAGAAATCTTGACTAGGGACAGATTTGAGTCTTCACCGAACAGTGGGCAGTTACAAATGTGGGATACAATAAGACAGCCCAGAGGAAGTGAAGGGAGTGAAGTTGGAAAAGTGTGAAGAAGACCAACCTGTGTATAAGTGCTGAGCGTCCATAGAGGAAAAAGCCAAGACTGGCAGAACCGGACTCACTGCGCTTTTTTGCTGTTGCAGAATTTTCAGAGACCCAGACCCTCAGAATGAAAACTTTTATTTTCTTCACGATCAGGATCTAACTATTACCAACCCAATACCTCTGTCTCCACAGTTCTCCCTCCTGCCACTACCATCATTGGGGTCTCTGAGTTTTTAGATTTTAAATCATTTTTTAGCGGCCGGGCATGGTGGTTCACACCTGCAATCCCAGCACTTTGGGAGGCCGAGGCGGGCAGATGACGAGGTCAGGAGATGGAGACCCTCCTGGCCAACATGGTGAAACCCCGTCTCTACTAAAAATACAACAATTAGCTGGGTGTGGTAGCGCTGGCCTGTAATCCCAGCTACTCAGGAGCCTGAGGCAGGATAACGGTTTGAACCAGGGAGTCAGAGGTTGCAGTGAGCTAAGATCACACCACTGCACTCCAGCCTGGTGACAAAGCGAGACTCCGTCTCAAAAAAAGAAAAAAAAATCATTTTTTAGCACAGTAATCTACTATTTTCTTGTGTCTCCTTTGGTCTTTGACTTCTGGACTTCCAATTCCCTGCAGCTTCAGTAAACTGGGCCCTTAACTTGATCTGTTGGGACTTGTGTACATATTCTGGCCAAGTACCTAATAAGTCCTCCTACATCCCAGAATGACAAGGAGGATCAGGGTCAAGGAAAATCATGACATATATATCTAAAAAGCAGATAGGGAAACACGGTGTAGAATTTTTAATGATATTATCTCCTAGGTTCTTTATCTGTTGTTCTGAAATGCTGAATTCTCTCTACATGACAGAGTATGGCTTGCACTCAACATCTGACCCTCTTATGGTAACATCATGTTGTCGTAAGAGCAATCACTTACTCAATAACAGGTTGCCTCTATGGCAGAGGATTCAGAATGTTTTTTAAATGGTTTTTCAGAAGTAGGGTTGCCACCATAGAAATGTAAAACTGCAGCAAAGTAGCTGCATCAAAGACAGGGTCATTAAGAAGATGCTAGAAAGGAATTTGCTTCTGATAAAGCCCGATGTTTGCCTTTTCACTATACACCCACCAAACAATGACATTTGAGACTAGAGCAACAGAAAAGCATGCTACATCCTTTCAGATCAATGGAAATCAAAGTAAGAATACTAAAATTGTACACTGTGGATGTATTCATTAGTTGAGAAAAATAGCAACAAATACTAGTGGAGATATCACAAAATTTCCTGGAGAGACTTAGATTAAAACATTCTATCCACCCGATGGTTATGTAACTGTAGAGTAAGTTGCCTAAGCTCTACAAGGCTTAGTTTTTGCAGCTATCTCCTTCATAGGGTTGTTACCTAATAATGCCTCCCACATAGAATTATTTTGAAAAATTAACAAAGTAACATAGAAGGTGTAACTAACAAATAAAGTAGTTGGTACATGGATGGTGCCCAAAATATGTCAAATTTATATAGTATTTTTATATAAAGTTATGATAAGTAATGCAATGGAATTTGTTAGGAGCAAGATGTAGCTGTTACTTGTCTACTTCCAAACGTATGTGTTTTATGACCCAGGGACATCCAGAGAAGGAAGATGGGACAAAGCTGACCAGAAAACAGACCAGATAATTGCTTTTTTGTTTTTCAAGTTTTAGTAAACAGTCTCACCCCATATTGTTTGTTTGTTTGTTTGTTTGTTTCACTCTGTCGCCCAGACTGGAGTGCAGTGGCGCAATCTCGGCTCACTGCAACCTCCGCCTCCTGGGTATAAGTGATTCTCCTGCCTCAGTCTCCCAAGCAGCTGGGATTACAGGCGCCCGCCACCATGCCTGGCTCATTTTTTTCTATTTTTAGTAGAGACAGAGTTTCACCATGTTGGCCATGCTGGTATCGAACTCCTGACCTCAGGTGATCCCCCTGCTCAGCCTCCCAAAAGCGCTGGGATTACAGGTGTGAGCCTCCAAACCCGGCCCCTATATTGTCTTTTAAGTATGCTGCCTGCAAATATAAGTTCTTCTTTATTATTGCCTCTCCCAGATGATTCCCTCTTCTCCAGCCCTGAGGCTCAAAATCCCCAGTGTGTCTTTGACCTCTTCCTGGTCCATTGTACAGCATGTCCAGCTAGGAAATTTTATCAAAAATTCTGTAACACCAGGATAGAAGATTTTAAGGAGTTTTAGAGGAATAAATTGTAGCTTTTAAAATCAGGCCATTTGGAAAGTGGTTCTACTTATGAAATCTACAGGCATGAAGCTGTTGGCCATAAAGCAACTGTTTGATCCACTTTAAATATGAACCTAAGGGATTAGATGCTGCTATAAAGCAAGATGTTAGTAAAAGTTAGCTGATAATTTTGCTGAACGTTTGTATTGAACTTTACAGAGAAAGTGTATTTGTAGAAAGTAAAGAGAAAGTGAAAAATATTCCAGAAGAGCAAATGCTAGTCAGGAAACCTTAAAGTTATGAGACACCAAAGGCAGCGTGGCATGTTTCAAGACTGCGTTCTAATTTGCTCCCTATCTCAGGGTCAGTACTGTTTGATTTTTGGATGCTGCCTAATAGTATCAGTGTGGTAAGAACAGCATAGATACACAGGGCCAATTATCCAGCGTTTCAAACTTCAGCATTCCATTTTGTCTCCTCTAGCCTTCTTATTGCTTTGTCCTCTGGGAAGCACTAGTGATGTTTCCCATGCTGAGGAGCTGTCAGTTAAGTGGTTCATTTTTTTGATTAGTTCACATCAAATGCCTATGAAAATAACCTTTTGATCCAAGATGATTATGTGATATGCTTTGATTTATTTCCACAGATGTGTGATGGGTGGCATTAGAGCACCCGAGCGATAGTGGTATCAGGGATATATTTGTGTCCTGCAGTAGCTAATGTCTCATCGAAGCGCCACATTTACCAGGAGCTGTACAATTCTCTGCATCTGTGCATGTTTAGATTTATTCTCCATTTTTTTTGTCTGTCTGAGCAAATACATTATCTGCAGGGGGAAAATATGAATATATTCGTCTTGCCAGAGTGAGGCTCTCCTCCTATGTAAACAAGATGACCTAAACCAGCAGTGGAAGATTCCAGAGCGTGGATTGGAAGGAGGCTTAGAGACAGATATGCTGCATCAGAGGAGATTACCAGCAGCCTCAGCCTCACTGCAGTAGAAGGCCTTTCAGACAGATAAACCATTTTCATTTTTGATTTACAAAATATTTTAGGAGAATATTATCTGGAATCATGGAGAAGACAATTTTGAACACATATGAGCTTTTCCTTCATGAGTGAGGTGATGAGGTTTCAGGATGAGCTCCATGTATTTACTCATATTCTGGTAAAAAAAAAAAAAATGCCACAAGATGTCACCACGTAGTGGAGAAGAAAGTGATTTGAAGCAATGCTGCCGTAGGAAACTAACGCGTATCCATACCCAGGCTGAGAAAACAACTTTAGGAAGAAGAAATAAATTTTATGTATACTATTGACACATCTCTGACTGTGCAGTAATTTTAAAGTACAGCAAAGTTTCATTTTAAAAAGTCATCAAGAGTGCTGCAGTACATGTAGAAACTGCTCAACAAATATTTAATACTGAACTCATTGTCATGGAATAGAGTGTGGTCCAGCCAGTTTAATAAATATAAGGAAAGGCCGGGCACACTGGCTCACACCTGTAATCCCAGAACTTCGGGAGGCCGAGGCAGGCAGATCACAAGGTCAGGAGATCGAGACCATCCTGGCCAACATGTTGAAACTCGGTCTTTACTAAAAATACGAAAGTTAGCCTGGCATGGTGGGACGGGCCTATAACCCCAGCTACTCAGGAGGCTGAGGCAGGAGAATCGCTTGAACCCAGGAGGCGGAGGTTGCAGTGAGCCAAGATCGCGCCACAGCACTCCAGCCTAGCGACGGAGCGAGACTCCATCTCAATAAATAAATACATAAATACATAAGTAAATAAATAAGTAAATGGGAAAAAAACTATAAAGTACATTTTAAAACCTGAGAAAAACTTGAGGTTGCTTAAAGTTTCACTCTGGAATGATTTCAGAACTCCCAGGAGGGAAGTGCACCACAACATATAGGAGAAACAGAAGGCGGCCAGGCGCAGTGTCTCACGCCTGTAATCCCAGCACTTTGGAAGGCTGAGGCAGGTGGATCACCTGAGGTTAGGAGTTCAAGACCAGTCTGGGCAGAATGGTGAGACTCCATCTCTACTAAAAATACAAAAATTAGCTGGATGTTGTGGTACACACCTGTAATCCCAGCTACTCAGGAGGCTGAGGCGGGAGAATCGCTTGAACCCAGGAAGCGGTGTTTGCAGTGAGCGGAGATTGTGCTGCTGCACTCCGGACTGGGCAACAGAGCGAGACTCTGTCTCAAAAACAAAGAAGAAAAAAAGAAAAAGAAAAAGAAAAGAAACAGAAGGCCAGCAAGAGTGGAATAGTGGAATATTTTCTAGTCACATAACAGACACTAGAAATAAATAATTTTAGGAAAAAATGTAATCGGTTCTAATTGGAAAAGAAGCTATTGTATGCCTATCAGTTTGTCATACTCCGGAGAGAGAAAAATACCTAGACCCTACTCTAAAGGATCTTATAGCCAAAACCTATTTCTTGAGTTTAAGGCACACCCTAACAGATGGAAAAATCAGAGGTATGGGAAACAGGTGTCTCTTCCTAAACATTAGTCAGGTATATTTAAAACTACAAGTTTCCGTTAAAACAATGTTTCTTAGAAACTAGATTTTGATGTAACATATTTTTCACCCTTAAATGAGAAAAGAAGGCTCCTAGAAAAAGAGACTGTGATAACTCACACCCCAAAGCAAATAGAAACTACTAAACCTTAATATCCATTATTTGGATAAATACAAGGGTAGTTATTTTTAAGGGTAGATAAAATAATAACTACAAGGGTAGTTCAAATATATTGTCCATGAATTGACCTTTTAAAGAAGAGAAAAAGTTTTACACAAAACATCTGGAATCTCTTTCCAGCCCTTCCTACTCACTATGACTTGTATTCACCATGGAAAAACTATAAAAGAATTTTTTTTTCCTTTGGAGAAAATGTAATTTTTTAATCAATATTGAAATGATCCTCTCTCACTGAATTCTGAAATGAACTAATGTAATATCAGTAACAGGGGATGGATTCCAAGCCCTCTCCTATTGTAGAAAGAGACCCTAACTCTCAGTTTTGTTAGGGGAACTGATTCCTTTGAGGTTTGCTGTAGGCACAGTGTTTTGCACCCATTCATCAAGCCCCATGCTGTGTTGGCTTCTATGTTCGGAAACATAAAAGTAAAGTGGTAAAGTAGTTCCCTTTGTTTCTGCTTTGAACTAAACAAGTTGTTAAAATATCCTGGGGGTGGTGGGGGAGGGGGGGTGGCAAAATGACTGAAATGGAAGGGGAAAGAAAGATGGTTTGAGTTACAGTTTTTTGTTTGCTCTGTGTGTGTGTGCACGTGTGTGTGTGCACGTGTGTGTGTGCACGCGTGTGTGTGTGCACGCGCGCGTGTGTGTGTGTGTGTGTGTGCAGGTGTGTGTGTGTGTGTGTGTTATTGCCTGGACTTTTCAATATTACATGTGGCTTTAGCATTTCTCCCTTATTTGTGAATGCTCTACACCGGATATTTCTTCCATCCTCAACCTGACCTCTTTTCAAATCTTATCTTCTCTTCAATCTCCTTGATTTGTTCTTTTAAATTTTTCTCTCTTCTTTAGTCTACCTCCTTCCTCTTCCTCTAAATTTAAGACCCAATTGGTGGGCCGGGCGTGGTGGCTCACTCCTGTAATCTCAGCACTTTGGAAGGCCAAGGCGGGTGAATCACTTGAGGTCAGGAGTTCAAGACCAACCTGGCCAATAGTGAAACCCTATCTCTACTAAAAAATACAAAAATTAGCCTGGTGTGGTGGTGGATGCCTGTAGTCTCAGCTACTCAGGAGGCTAAGGCAGGAGAATTGCTCAAATCCAGTAGGCAGAGGTTGCAGTGAGCCGAGATCATCCCACTGGACTCCAGCCTGGGATTCAGATCCTTCCATTGTTCATGAAGATATAAGAGTTGTTAGGCCGTCCAGTTAAAGGGCATATGATTCTTTTGTACCATTCCTGTTAATACTCTATTTTACTCAATATACTGGACTAAATATGAGTCAAGCAACTTGCTAAAGATAGATTCAATAATAAAGTGTAATTTACCTGTCTCTAGTATCTTGTTGCACTTAAATAAGTAATTGTAATCCACATGTTCTGTATTGCCGAAAATCGTTCTTTTAAAATCTTACTGTGTTAGCTTTAAAATAGTTGAGATTAAAAATTTTGCTGAGAAAAACATTGCTTTTTTTTTTTTTTTTTTTTTCAATTTATAGGTCATTCTTTCCTCTTTAAATAGAGTCTCGAATATACCTTTAAAAGTCTCTTCCTTTAAAATTATTGCCAGAACTCTTTGGTCCAGAATTATTTCTGAAACTCTACAACCCAACATCCTCCTTAGAGCTCAGGACAGACAGCGGTGCCTGCTCTGGAATATTGTAGTGTGTGTTTTAGATTAAGTGCCCTGGAAATAGAGTGACATGGTGGATTTGTCAGCTTGGGCTACCATAGCAAAATGCCACAGACTTGGTGCTTAAACAATAGAAATTCATTTTCTCACAGTTCTGAAGACTAAATGTTAATGATCATGGTGCCAGCTGATTTTTTGCCTGGTGAGGACACTCTTCCTGATTTGGAGATGGCTGCCTTCTTCTTAAGACCTCATATGGCCTTTCTTCAGTGCGTATTCAGAGACAGGGAGAGAGCTCTTTGCTGCCTCCTCTTATAACGACACGAATCCTAGATCAGGGCCACAACCTTATGGAGGAGCATTCTTGGGGTTACACCTGTAAAGAGTTGGAGAAGATGGGGATGGGCAAAAGAGCTGACCTGCAATGAGGTTGCCATTGAGACTTCCACCTGCCTAAGGAGAGCTCTGGAACTGGGATAGTCCTTCAGGTTAGCCCCCAAGTCATAGAAAAGGGTTGGCTGTTCACATACTCACAATAGTCACTAGTCAAAAACTGCCCTGGGAAAGGGTATAAACTTGATTATTGTAACTCCATGAGTCCAGGTACCATGAGGGATGCAGCCATGATCTATCAGTAATTGACATGCCCAGCAGCTCAGGGGAGGGGTGCATTGGTCCTGGGAATGCATTGTGAGTGAAGTACTGCAAAATCCCTTGCATTCTCCAATTTGCTAATTGTTTATAGAAAGTTTGCCCCATCTGGAAAGAGCTTTTTCAGGGTGTTGGTTGGTCTTACTTCCAGGAGAATGTAGAAGGAAGTGGGAGGAAACAACCTGTATTATTGCAGTTGATCTCAAGGCCATAACTGATCCTCATCATCCTCTCCTCCAGCACTCATCTTAGATTGTTTTCACCTTGCCTGGTCCCTCTGTTGGTCCAGTTGGTGGCTTGGCTGGGGGGGGCCCAGGCCCTTATTCCCAAGGGTTGTGAGTCCCAGTGGTTTTATGTCCTTCTCAGATAATGGATACTATACCTTTCCATTTAACATTAAAACTGGACAACAGAGCACCAAGAGATGTTTTAGTAGATCACCTGAGCTCACGCACATTCCACCCCATCCCCATTGTACAGCAGCAGCCCTGCCTCCTCCTGCTGATGTGAGCTGACCACCCATTGAAATGGTGACTCCTTCCCTTGATTGCCAGTCCCTTGCCATGAGAAGACCAAAGTAACCAGATGAAAGACATAGCTTAAACTTTAATGGGACTCTACTGTGTCCTCTAGTGGAAAGCACTGCCGTTCTAAGAACTAAGGTCTTTAGACTCATGGAGACTGTAACTGTGGTAACAGAAATTACAAATGCCCTAGAGAAAATTGGGGTGATGGAAAGCAACGCCACTTCTAATTCTATCCATTGATTCCCAGATCCATGTATTCTAACTTAAAGCAGATACAGAACAACCTAATAGTGACTGATTTTCAGTGAATACCATGTCCTGAAGTGAATACCATCCTCACAGGGTATGGTTTCCAACCAGGCACCTCAGTTGCATGTTTTAAACATGACTCTACCAATGTATCAGACTGACAGGTTTTGGTTTGTGAGAATAATGATATAAAACAAACAGAGCTTGTACTCACGCATCCTCTACTGCAACTACACCTCATTTGTTATCATTTGATTCTCTTGGTCTAAAGACAGGCTACACAGTATCTTGTACCAGCAGACAAAATTTTCAGAAATCTGCAGCTAGTGATGTTAGCAATGGCCTTGCAGCAGGAAATAAAAGCTCACACCCAGACCATCTGTGGATTCCATTAAGGATAAATCACTGCTGCTTCGGGGATAGGAGAGGTCCATTTCAATCAACTTTCTGGTAAGTTCCATTCCTTGGGGAAAGTGTGTCACACCGAGGGCTAAATATTCGTTTCTGATATTGCAAGCTGGACTTTTGGCAGAGGCTATAGCAAAATCATTACTAAGCGCATGCAACTGGGCTTTCACCACCACTTCTGCCACCATGGGTACTTTATTTATGTGCCAATTATGCCAGCCCTGTGACTGATTGATAGAGACTGGCTGATGTCAACTAGCCACGTGAAAAAGAAGTGATTGGTTCACTGGAGGCCTTGCTTGACTCGTGCTTCTGGTGGGTTAACCCGTGATACAGAGATCGCCATATTCTGTGCCCACTCCCATAGGTCTATCCATGTGCCTCTTCCTCTGATCTCTTGGTCCCTGAGCTTCTAATCTTTCTCTTTTATTTTTTTTTTGAGGGTTTATTTTTATTTATTTATTTATTTTTATTATTATACTTTAAGTTCTAGGGTACATGTGCACAACGTGCAGGTTTGTTACATATGTATACATGTGCCATGTTGGTGTGCTGCACTCATCAACTCGTCAGCACCCATCAACTCGTCATTTACATCAGTTATAACTCCCAGTGCCATCTCTCCCCCCTCCCCCCTCCCCACAATAGGCCCCAGTGTGTGATGTTCCCCTTCCCGTGTCCAGATGATCTCATTGTTCAATTCCCACCTATGAGTGAGAACATGCAGTGTTTGGTTTTCTGTTCTTGCGATAGTTTGCTGACAATGATGATTCCCAGCTGCATCCATGTCCCTACAAAGGACACGACCTCATCCTTTTTTATGGCTGCATAGTATTCCATGGTGTATATGTGCCACATTTTCTTAATCCAGTCTGTCACTGATGGATATTTGGGTTGATTCCAAGTCACAATAGCAAAGACTTGGAATCTTTCTCTTTTCAAATTCCAGACCAAGCATTCAGGACATTAACCAGGGATTTTAATCCTTCTTCTTGATAGAATGGAAAAAGAATGCATCTCTCAGTGGGTCTGTATCATATTTCACAGGCTGTGATGTTCTCATCTAGTAAAGATGCGACATCTGACACAGCAACTGCAATTATGGTAGTCCACTGTAAATTGCCATTATCCATCCAGTCCTAGTAAAGGCTAGACCAGTGAATCTCAATGAGGATATGACAGGAAATACTAGTCTTAAATTCTTTAAATATTTTAAAATAATGTTTATCTCTGCCTGTCTCCCTGTGATCTGATATTGTTTTTGATTTGCTATTTTTTCTGAGCGGTGGGTCAGTTTCAAGGCATTATACTAATACGTTCAGTGCCCTTTTCCCTACCTTCATCCTTGGACCAAGAAAACAATAGGAAAATTCTGCCAACTACCACCTCTATCCATCCCAAATGTAAATTAAAAAACTATGAAAATAAAAATCAAGAGAGTCTTTAAACTCAGCGGAATCATTGTAAGTTGGGCCTGGGCCAGGGATTCATTTATCACCTGCCTTCCATATGTCCCCACTCAGATAGGGGGGCTAAGTTATCAATGGGTATCAATGTCAATTCAGACTCTATGTCTCATAATCCTGGAAATGTGTAATGATTTCCCATTTGTCAATGCATGATTATCTAAGTGAATGGCTAGAGATACCTTTGGGGAACAGTGGGGAAACAGCTATTGAATATGCTTGTCACAGTGCTGCAAGTTCCTGGTGGAAACTTGACTTCTTCGTCAGTAAAGAGATTCTATATCTGAGAACTATCTAGCTCCAGAATCTGTCAGCTGCATTTGGATTTCTGATCATCCATCCCTGATTTCCTTTGATTGCATGAATAAAGTAAAATTCTTACTACTTGCCCATCTATCTCGTCCCTGAAATCACAATACTCTCTTAACTACCTTCATAGTTCTCTGTGGATCGAGACCCCTAGCTACCACTTTGATCTTTCCATCCATTGCAGTAACTGCCTCTCCAGTAATTGTTTCTGGCAATTAAGTACTTTCCATGGTCTGTATTATTATGGAACACTATCATCACCATTGTTTACAAGTAGTTCAGTTTGTAGAGGAGAGACACAGCAGAGCTTCTAAATGATGAAGTTCTGGCATCCCTCTCAAAAGCACATTCTTTGTTCAGCAAATGGAATGTTGTGTTGCAGAACTTAGTAGGCAAGTAGGTTTTCCAACCTTCCACAGTATATCTACTCCAGGATACTCTTTTCAGAACCTTTGATTTCTTTCTTCCCTTGTCTGCCCTGATAGTTTGATCATATCCACTTCATTTAATGCGAGACATCACTTTTTAAAACTTCTAAGAGCACTCGCCAGTGTGTTAAACCCTGTATCGCAGAAGAGCATCCTGTATCAATTGCTTGCCCCTTGATCCAACATCATTGGAGAGCTCTGCTATGCACATTCTTCCAGCTCTTGCTGGTACATAGTAACAGATCACACTGCTCCACTGATTTATACGCCCTCTCTTCCCTTCCCAGGTCTGGCACACCTCACCAAGTTGTGCTGCAATTTAACCTCTGTTTTTGGTCTGATTGTGAGGAAAAGTGCAGGAGTAAATCCTAATTGGGAACAAGCATTGTTCTATAAGACGTCTACCTCATCTGAGATCTATTTATGATCCTCAAGCAAAGGCAAGGATAGGAGGATGGGTTAGAGGGAGTTACCTTCTAAAAAGGAGGAGTTGGCCAATTGTATAGGCTCAATAAATAAGAATAATTTGTGTGTTCAGGGTTGAGCTGATCCCAAGTCTCAAGGTCTCACTCTTTCCTTATTAGAGCCCTAACCTTGGTTTAAAAAAAAAAAAAAAAAATCCACCAGGTCTCAGAATTCAACCTTTTCTGGATGTCCACTACTC